>NC_091159.1:36373802-36413802 GCF_040958095.1 Procambarus clarkii | reverse complement strand
TTCTGTACAGGAACACCTGGGACCTTACAAATATCCCTGTCTGGTCATACAGGTGTAAGGGCAACATTGGAGAATAATCACTCCAGTTAAAATAAAGTTGTGTTTATTACAGAAATATAAACCATGCTAAAATAAACAATTATTGTTACTAAGAAACAAAGTATTAGATACAAGAAACACTCACAAAGTCGACAGCTGGATGAGTTCTGAGAATGTCTTGTTGGAGAGAATGGTGATCTGGTTGTTGCTCAGGTCACTGCCAACAAAGCACAAAATGAAGTAAATATTAATACAGTAAGAAACTAATAATCCAAAATGTCTCCCAATTCTATAAATGATTACAATTCTCATTACATCAAGATGTGAATGCATCATCCAATAATCAGTGGAATGACAAAAAAAAAGTTCTCATGTTCTTCAGAAGAGCATACAGCTCTTAAACCTAATTATATATATTTTCTTTGGACATAAACACACTGATGTGCCACTCGCACTTCTGTGCCCCATACACCACTGCTGTGCCCCACACACCACTGCTGTGTCCCACACACCACTGCTGTGTCCCACACACCACTGCTGTGCCCCACACACCACTGCTGTGCCACTCGCACTGCTGTGCCCCACACACCACTGCTGTGCCCCATACACCACTGGTGTGCCCCACACACCACTGCTGTGCCCCACACACCACTGCTGTGCCACTCCCGCTGATATGCCACACACACCCTGCTGAGCCACTCGCACTGCTGTGCCCCACACACCACTGCTGTGCCACTAACATTGCTGTGCCCCCCACACTACTGCTGTGCCCCACACACCACTGCTGTGCCACTCCCACTGCTGTGCCTCACAAACCCAGCTGAGCCACTCGCACTGCTGTGCCCCACACACTGCTGCTGTGCCACTCGCACTGCTGTGGCCCACACACCACTGCTGTGCCACTCGCACTGCTGTGCCACTCGCACTGCTGTGCCCCACACACCACTGCTGTGCCCACTGCTGTGCTCCACACACCACTGCTGTGCCCCACACATCACTGCTGTGCCCCACACACCCTGCTGAGCCACTCGCACTGCTGTGCCCCACACACCACTGCTGTGCCACTCGCACTGCTGTGCCCCACATCACTGCTGTGGCATACATCACTGCTGTGCCACACATCACTGCTGGGCCACTCACACTGCTGTGCCACACATACATCACTGCTGTGCCACACATCACTGCTGTGCCACCCATCACTGTTGTGTCACTCGTACTGCTACGTCACACATTCTTGCTGTGAAACACATCACTGCTGTGCCACTATCACTGTTGTTCAACTCACACTGCTGGGTTTATTCAACAATGTAATGAACAATTAAGTGTTGTTGTTATTATTATTATTAATTATTATTTAGGGACAACACCAACCTATGGAACAAAACTATCACTTGAAAAAAATATTTCCTCTCATTTTCTCCATGATACTGTACTTAAAATCAACATTCTATTCGTCTATTCTAGGAAACCTCCGAATGCTGACATAAGATGATGACAATCCCTAATAGTGGTTGAGGTTTTCAACCTTAACTACTCTTGCAACAACACTACTGTAATTACAATACATCAATAAACCAATACTTACAGTCTTTTTAAAGACTTGAGGTGCTTTAAACGTTCAGGATCTATTGCTTTTATCTCATTGACGTCCAAGTACCTGTAAGAATAAATAAGTGTTAGAACAATAAATTTAAGGTCCTGTAAGGAGAAAAAAAAGTGACTAAAATTTATATGCTTAAGAAATTTATTTTCTTTTTTTTACAATACTTTGAGTGCAAAGGTACAGCTGATACTATCATGACATGATTACCTTGTTTAATTTACAAATGATGTATTGGTACTCTGCTCGTGAAAGTGGTTATCGTGAAAGTATTACCATCTACAGTATCTCAAAAACCTACTCGCTTTAAATCTTTTGTGGTCATTTTTAAAAACTTTTAGTATAAATACATGTCAATTTTGATTCAATTTTTTTTCTGACTTCACGTGAACGAATAGATGCAAATCTGCCCACTTACTGGGCAGATTTGCATCTGCCAAATTTGCAGATTTGGAATGATTTGCAAATTTGGAATGATTTGCATCATTCCAAATATGCCAAATAACTGGCATATTTGGAAATGGGTAAATTGCAAAATGTGTCCTGGTTACAAAAGCAAAATTTGAGAGAAAGTTTCAAAAACAAATCTTGATGACTTACAGCTCTGTTGTATCAGGTGGGATGCCTCTGGGTATTTGAGTGAGGTGGGCTCTAGAACAGCGGACAACTTTGCCCCGGCACTGACACTCTGGTGGACAATACACAGATCCATTGCAGTCTGCTTCATTGCTGTTTTCACCTACAGGACCAAGTTGGAGTACATTAGAAATTCAATTCTGCTACAAATATGAAAATACTGTTAATATACTAAATGGGTATAGTCCTAAAGTACAGTCTTATCATTTTGACATCCTAAGCAGGAATGATGTTTGCACTAACACAAGAATGTGAAAACAATGTGAGTACAGCAGTCTATATTGGAAAAAAACATTAAACGTTTTAGAAAAAATGAGGAATACAAATGAATCTTGCAATCTCGTACAATTACTAACCAGAGCAAGTTAGTAAATGCATCTGAACTTTTGTGATGGGAGTGTCTCTGAGTACAGCTGGAAGGTGGCAGGTTGGAGGGATTGATTCTTCTCGCTGGAGTGACCATTCAGCCAACCATGAAGCTCGACAGTCACAGTTTAAAGGATTAGATGACATATCCCTATTGAGAAGAATATAAAAGATAAGGCATTAGTTAAGGGGATTTCAATACATTCAACATTAAATTTTTGTGAAGTGTCTTCTTTCCATTGCCGTCCTGGTATGTACTTAAAATGCCATTTCTACATTTACCTGTTCAAATTTGTTGAACTTTCTTCACCTAAACAGGGGGGTGTTTAGGCTGGTTAGCAACTCTAGTTTTCCATGCATGGCCTATACAACTTACTGAACACACACTTTTGCGGCGAGTAACACTTTTCGTATAATACTATTTAACCCAACAGATAAAATGTACAGGTTCTCCAACATTTAAATTAGATGGCCATACAGCAATTTTCATGCTTAGTTTTAGATCCCACTTCAAATTTCTTTGGTCACTCAAAGTAATTATGCGAGGGTACCAGCTTCTTTAATATGTTTAAAGATGCTAATTCTGTGCATCATTTTGTGCATCATTTTATGCATCATTTTATGCATTGGATTTAATTGATTAAATCCAAGCAGAGAATAAGCATTTCAGATACTTATTCCCAATTAACACCTTGATCCTCTTATTCTTAGACATGTAATTTCTATAATATGGGAGAAACTGGAAAAGGATTCTAATTTGTACATAAACCTGTGGTACAATAGCATCCAATATTTTTTTTTTTTTGCAAATAGGTATTGCACATCCTTGTATAACCATCCATAATGCACATTCTGATGTACCCAGCTATATTACACATCCTAATGTATCTGTCTATATTGCACATTTTAATTTAAGCATCCAAATTTACACACAGTATATTCACTGACTTTCTACACTATTTGATGTCTATTTCTGATATTTTGATCCATCAGTGAATTCCACATTCTTTAGGAGTCAGACACATGTAGAATCCTCTATATTCATTTTAAGCAACTGAAAGCATTCTGAAGAGTCTCAAAGGATCACCTGAAACATCATCACTAAAATTCCACATGCTGGTTTGGATGACTAAAAGGGAAGCACTTTCCACTTGCTGCACTGGAAAATATTGTGGAAAGAATGAGGATTGCCCACAGCAAGTACAGTACAAAGAATGAGAACTACCTCAGCAAGCACAGAGAGAATGAGAATTGCCACAGCAAGCACAGAAAGAATGAGAACTATCCTCAGCAAAGTGCAAAAAATTAATGGAATAAACATCAAGAAAAAATAACAGATGAAAAGAACAAAGACTGAAACAATATAGAGTACTGTACAGCATACCTGTACTGGAAAAAAATGCAATGGAGAAAATGGAGTACTGTAGATATTAGGAGGTACTCTGTGTGAGTGCAGTTCAAGTACTTTATGTGTGAGAAATAGGCACCCACTTACATCTTTAACTAAGTACTCTTTGTGTTTCTCAAAGCACTAGTCAACTTACAAATTTGTAAGTGCAGGTAGATGTTCCATGATCTTCCTGGAGAGGCAGGATATGTGGTTCCCTGCTAGGTCACTGAAAAACAGTTAATATGCAGTGTTTCCATTAGCTAAACAATGCATAAAACAATGCTGTTGTAAGGGCTGTTATATAACATTTTAAATATAAAATGAACTGGCATATTCCAAGCCAAAACACCAAGTGGCTGATCTTAAAATGTACATTAGTATCAGATAATATATTTTTAATATATCATTATAGATATAGCATAAACAAAAACATGGGAATTACAAAATAGAACATAGCAGATTTATATGTTATCATTTAGTTGTTAGATAAAGCACATTCATATACTAGTTAGCATAAAGCTTTTAGGGCAGCTTTACTGACTAATCCCAACTAAACATCACAGTGTTGTTGAGGTGTTGGACCCAGTGTACAGCAAAATTAGTGGCCTGCAGAAATCTCGAGCTGAAGTACGTACGTGCAGTTTTAAAGAGGAGAGCTGCATCACATAATAAATTTCAAATACAAATCCTAATTACTGTATTTCAATAAATTGCTATATTAAATTTCGGAGCATTTTTTCTATGATAAAATATCACTAATGGAAAAAAACTTTTGACTCGAAGAGTACTGCACTGTGCTACTAAACATCAGTTATAGTAAACTTATATATATACATATATATACACATATATATGTATATATATGTATATATAACATTTTTTTTTTTTGCTCCGCAGGCTTCTTTTTATTGGTAGAGACAAGTAAAATACAGTACAGCAGTTTATAATTTAAAAACATTTAGCATTAATACTGTTTAATTTCAAGTCAGCTCTTGTTTCATTATTTCATAAAAAATTACCAATATATTTGGTTTACTCATTTTTAAGAGGCAAGTAATTGAGCTTAACAGTAGGCATGTGTAGGTAAGCACAAAGCAGCTCTGCTCCACCACAGCTAGCCCTAGTACATTTAGTTATTTATTAAGAGTAGACAGACCAGACATGGAGGTACTGTTCCACTTAGTCATTGCTTCCTAGTACTGTCCCTCCAAGGCTATTTGTATAAAATTAAAACATTAAAAAATATTTTTGTAGAACTATTATTTGCTACAAATATTCTTCAGTTGCTTCCTTTGGCAAGATACTGTTGGCCCCATGGATAGGATTATTGCACAGGACCAAGGACAGGATCATTGCACAGTCAGGGCAAGCGGACATTCTATACCAGTGCAATGGTGACCTTTTCAAATGGGTATGATGGATCATAATGATGCAAGAGACATTGAAGAAGACTCAATCTAACCAAGAATGACCTATAGATAGCTTAATCAAATAACTTTAAAACCTCTCCATGCACTACTTACAGCGCCCTTGATAATCGCTCGTGGGCCAACCCAATAGCTATCTCCAATCATTAGCAAGATTCTCTCATTCCCTCCAATCAACCCATGCCTCCTCTGTGTTTAACAGGTGATTAATGCCAGGGAGAATGTCATCTAGGCTGAACCAAGGAACCCCTGTTAACATGTAGGTGCTGCCACCCGGTGTTGAGCAACATCAAGCACTGATTAAGCAACAGCGCTGCTTGGTGTTTCCTTTGAGGCAAAGTTAGAAAGGATTTGAGCTTATTTGAACAAGTCTTTTTAGGTCATCTGAAAAGAAACTTATTTTTCTCTAACGTTTCTCTCCCACCATTATGATCCAGGTTGCACTGTTGTTGACTGCATGATAGTATCCATATGACCAGCTTGCTTTAGAGAGCAGTGGAATGTCATGATCAATAGTTTTTAAATACTGTACAGTGTTGCATACTGTTACGACCCTGGGTTCTCCAGTGGACACACACACTATTATTTATAACACATACAAAATCCTGATTTTTAAATTTTAACAAAATACATTATATTCTAAAAGTTTCTAAATTCAGGAGTGGTAGCACACTTAAGTAACTGAAGGATATTCATTACAAACCTAAGACAATAACATTATTTTATTCCTTATATAAATTAAATATTTCCTTGCATCATCCTCCATTTCTTGGTCTGTCCTATTCTTAAAAGTGGTGCCTGATATTATTCAATATACAAAATATATATATATATATATATATATATATATATATATATATATATATATATATATATATATATATATATATTTATATTTATATATATATACTGTATATATATATACTGTATATATATATATATAAAAAGGCACAGGCTCAAGTCAGTTAGTAATAGTTTCCCAAAAAATTACATTTCCATTTACTGAATGTTCTGAAAAAAAGCACCATGTTCTCCTAAGAACATACAGTATATAAAAGAATGGCAAGCACTACGTAAAGAAAAAGCTATATGAGTCGCCTTCCAGGCCCGCGACTTACAGCTGGGTCAGGACCCTGAGCCTTCGCACTACACTCTCAGGCATCTGTACCAGTTTGTTGTGCGACACATTGCTGTAACAAGAGACTTTGAACTTAGAGCTTTAATTACTATTACTAGATCTTGGGGTCATTGACCTTTATTTATAAAAGACTAAGGGACAGAACAATGTATCACTGGCAAATATAAACTGTTCTACTATGTATAGAAATGTTTTGTTCACCAAGATTCACTGCTGTACCAGTACTGTATCATTAATGTTGGATGGTGTAAAATGTACTATGCCTCAAATCTAACCCATCTATTTACCCAACTAAAACTAAAAAGCAAAAATATGTCAAAAATACAGTATTATAAATGGAGTGATAGTATTACTGTGTTACCAGCATCAGCTTCACTCCTCTGCATAAGCACCACTCTAAATAAGCAGCTGCAATTTCTTCATGAGTAAACAAAGCCAAGATCTTAACTACAAACTGTAGTACTCACAGATGGGTGAGTGCCCTTGCACCTCTGAAGAACTCAGGACCTAAGCTTGTAAGACGATTATGAGAAAGGTCCAAGCGGTTTAAGTCCTTCAGGCGCCGAATGCCTGAAGACCCATCCAAAGAAAACAGCTGGTTGTAGCTGAGGTCTCTGTGGGAAGAGAGAACTTATGAAATCATACTTAATATTAACACCTACCGGTAATTGCTCTCTGGGTTTATCCTTAAGTAGCTTCCCGATGCTTTGGTTCTGATGTACAAAACACTGTCAGGTCTCTGAACTTGTATAGGCCTACTGAACACAAGGGCCAGAATTCCTGGATTTTTTTTTTATTTATATATACAAGAGTTCTTAAATATTGTAAAGCCACAAGCCGGCATAGCAGTTCAGGCAGGTCCTGAAACATAATTTTCCCTGGAATATGACCCGCCAAATCATTTAACAACCAGGTACCCATTCACTGCTGGAGTGCTGGGTGAACACAGGCTACAGTTAAGGATTGGCGCCCAGTAAATCATCCCCGGCCAGGATACAAACCCAGGCCGAAGCGCCAGGCAAGTGTCTTACCACTGCAACACGGAGACTGTTTTTACAAATTTCAGCCCGTCCTCCAAACAAAGACCCAAAAGTGATTCCATTCACTCGCCAAACCCCCCAGTTTATGAATGAAAACCGGTTTACACATGACTCTCGGCTGATTTCGTTCGAACACTTCCAGAACAAGTGCTTTACTGATGAATTTTCTTCGAACCACAACCTATAAATACTTCATCCACGTACTACAAATACAAATAATCGGCAACAGACCCTTAACACCTAACCTAACCTATGTCTATATATGCACATTATGTTAATATATTATAATATTAATTTATATTTGAGAAAATTCCAGTTTTGAATGAACAGAATGTAAAAATTTAGGAATGCGTCTTTGGGGTTGACCGCTGGTTGTAATGGACTTGAGTCGAGGACGGGTTGAAAAATTTAATGCCAACAGCATTTGTCTCTCCCAGGTGGTCACCCATCCAAGTTCTAACCATATTAAACATTGCCTAACTTCGCTGATCGTACGTGAAGCGGTGTTCTCAACGTGGTATGGCCATTGGCGACCTGGATTCATCAAGCGGTGACGCAATCTACTCATGAAACTGAAATTTGCTTTCAATCTTTGGCGGCTTTCTTTACATTTATTAAACAGTTTACCAGCATCAAAGCTTCTCAGTCAAATGTTGTTGTTATTATAAACAGCCGTCTAGTGTGTCAGAGCTCATAAACTGTTTAATAAATGTAAATGCTTGTTGAATCCTGGCCTTTACAGACGAGATGGGAGAATCGGAACCCAAGAATGACCCGTTACTGCGTAAAAGCGTCTAGAAAAGTACAGGGCGAAGCAAAACTCACTAGATACCCTGATGAAATGAGAAAGAACAGATTGTAATAATAGCACCCACATATAACACAAAACTAAGAAAGTCTCTAAAACAGTTGGTATACTCTCCAAAATCAGATATTATGTACCTAACTCTGCTCTCATCTCTCTATATTATGCACTAATCTATCCCTATCTTTATTATGGTATCTGTGCATGGGGTTCAACCACTGCTCAAGTACCTCAAGCTCAACCTTGATTGGTTGATCAATTTGCTGTACCACTGCTCAACCACTGCAAACCACCTCCAGTCCATCATCCCCCAGCAAAAATTTGCTATCAGAATAACATAATCTCACTCCACACATTCTCTTGTGTCAACTACATTCACAAAACCATGTTCTTAAATGCAAATCCTGCTCTGAAACTCTCCCTGGATAGATGTAATAGGACCCATTATCACCATACCAGAAATAAATATCTCTTTGATATCCTCAGAGTCAAACTTAATCTGTGTAAACACACTATGCAAATAAAGGGACCTAGTCTATGGAACTCACTCCCTAATGAATTGAAAAGCTGTCCAACTTTTGCATCATTCAAAACAAAACTAAAAAGTACCTAATTTCATCTTCATAGTTTTCTACCATGTTGCTTTAAAACTGCACTGTATCTAGTGCTACCCGGTAGAGCCGGTCGGCCGAGCAGATAGCACACTGGACTTGTGATCCTGTGGTCCCGGGTTCAATCCCGGGCGCCAGCGAGAAACAATGGGCAGAGTTTCTTTCACCCTATGCCCCTGTTACCTAACAGTAAACTAGGTACCTGGGTGTTAGTCAGCTGTCACGGGCTGCTTCCTGGGGGTGGAGGCCTGATCGAGGACCAGGCCGCAGGGACACTAAAGCCCCGAAATCATCTCAAGATAACCTCAAGATAACCCAATCTCCCGATCTTTATGTACCCAATCCAAACAACTTTACCATTGTGATCATTGCTGTCTTCTCATATGTGCTATCAATTTGCTGTATGGTGCCTATTAACCTTTGTTTAAATTACCAATCAAGCTGTCAATGCAATCAGGGCTGTAATATACCAATGTGCTTTAATATACCTACTAATCTCTCTCATCTCATTTTTTCTTGTAATGTATCTTATCATTTTATTAATTCTGCTATAATTTACCTCCTTAAAATTATCTGTTAGATTAAGGACCTGGCCGAAACGCTGCGCATACTAGTGGTTTTTCAAGATTGTAAATACCATGCTATGTATTCTCACAAACCCAGTGTACCTTTTTGTATATATATAAATAAATAATGGGTTAGTGGTAGTTTGCCAAAGTCAACAAACCATGCGTTAGTATCCAAGCGTACTACCAAATGGCACTTCAGGTCACTGGAAACTTAAGTTGAGGATTCCTCTTTCAAGGAAGCTTTCTTTGTCATTTTCGGTCATGATTGAGTCTTCTGCTTTTTGTAGGTGTCTTCTGGTGGTGGAAGCTTGGTTGTCTGACCGAGGGTATGTCGTTGACCGAGGGGTGCCTGCGACCGAGGGTAAATCATATCCTCAGTTCTGTTAATAATTTAATTCACTGTGTTGGGGGACAGGAAGCCAGGTTATACATACATTCAACCCATCCTCGACTCAAGTCTATTACATCCAGCGGTCGACCCCACAGACGAATTCATAAATTTTTACATGCTGTTCATTCAAAACAGGAATTTTCTCAAATATAAATTAATATTATAATATATTAGCATATTGTGCATATATAGGCATAGGTTAGGTTAGATGTTTAGGTTCTGTTGGCGATTATTTGTATTTGTAGTACGTGGGTGAAGCATTTACAGCGTTGTGGTTCGAACAAAATTCAGCAGTGAAGCACTTGTTCCGGGAGTGGTAGAACAAAATCAGTTGTGAGTCGGTGTAAACCGTTTTTCATTCATAAACAGGGTGTTTGGCGGGTGCATGGAATCACTTTTGAGTGTTTATAAGGAGGATGGGCTGATTTGTAGTATGTGGGTGAAGTATTTACAGCATTGTGGTTCGAACAAAATTTGTCAGTGAAGCAGTTGTTCCGGAAGTGTTCGAACGAAATCAGTTGCGAGTCGTGTGTAAACTTTTTTCATTCATAAATAGGGGGTTTGGTGGGTGCATGGAATCACTTTTGGGTCCTTGTTTGGAGGACGGACTGGGGTGCAGTCTTTTGGCATATAATTTCTCCCATTAGTGCTGTTAAAGTGCTAAACATTTTTGTGTGAAAAATGTTAGAATATTTATCCATTACTTCAGGTGAACATGTCTTCCGGTTCTGTTATTATTTAGTGATAGCTAACACTTACATGAACCCCGGGCATAATATCGACAGGTTCAGAATTTGAGTTTTGTTTGTTTCTCTTAATTTTTCCATACTATACTGTTTTGGTTGGAGTTTCAATCAATTCCTTTTGTTAGATCTGTGTTCATATTATGTTGAGATGAACATAGTTAGATCTATGTTAGATCATCTGTTCATCTGATATTATTTCGTTTGGCTGTTCATTGATATGCTCACATGCCTGAGCCAGTAAGCCTGGTCTCTTGGCGGTATGGCATGAAGGGTTGGGGTGTACCTTACCTAGCCTTGATTTTGGGACTCAACGTCCCCTCGGCCCGGTCCTTGACCAGGCCTCCCTAATACAGTACTAAAGCATAATACAGTACTAAAATATAACAAATCATATAGCTAAATGAATACGTGACTGAACTCATTAATGAGGTGTTTCCGACTTACAAAGTAGTAGTGAGAGCAGGCAGGTCGTCGGGCACAGCGGTCAGGTCACGGCCTGAACAGTCCACTCGGGTTCCTTCACACCGGCACTGAGTAGGGCAGATGTCAACTTCATCACAACGACCATTATACTTCGCCCGCAATTCTTCTGTACCTTTATTAGCAAGATAGGGGAAGAATGACAATGTCATGTAGAGATAGAAACACACAATTGAGAATAAACTTTGAAGATACTGTAATTTTTGCATGTCGAGGGCTTATAATGGACAAGTCTCCAACACGGGGCTACTCTCATTCTGGTGTCTCTCTAGATCCTTATCATCACTTTGTGCTTTACAACCAAATTATGTCTATTTTTTTTACGCAACCTATGATACCATGTTTGTAAATGCCTCTGATGTATGTGTCGAAATTATTAAATTCCAAATGTTTTCTTCTTTCAAATTCCTATAGTTTTATATATAATCATATATATATATATATATATATAAATAAAATATGTGTGTGTGTGTGTGTAATTACCTAAGTGTAGTTACAGGATGAGAGCTACGCTCGTGGTGTCCCGTCTTCCCAGCACTCTTTGTCATATAACGCTTTGAAACTACTGATGGTCTTGGCCTCTACCACCTTCTCACCTAACTTGTTCCAACCGTCTACCACTCTGTTTGCGAAAGTGAATTTTCTTATATTTCTTCGGCATCTGTGTTTAGCTAGTTTATATCTATGACCTCTTGTTCTTAAAGTAAATCTTCCCTATCGATTTTATCAATTCCTGTTACTATTTTGTATGTAGTGGTCATATCACCTCTTTTTCTTCTGTCTTCCAGTTTTGGCATATTTAATGCATATTTAATGTGTGTGTGTGTGTGTGTGTGTGTGTGTGTGTGTGTGTGTGTGTGTGTGTGTGTGTGTGTGTGTGTGTGTGTGTGTGTGTGTGTGTAATTACCTAAGTGTAATTACCTAAGAGTAGTTACAGGATGAGAGCTACGCTCGTGGTGTCCCGTCTTCCCAGCACTCTGTCATATAACGCTTTGAAACTACTGACGGTCTACTGACACCACCTTCTCACTTAACTTGTTCCAACCGTCTACCACTCTATTTGCGAAGATGAATTTTCTTATATTTCTTCGGCATCTGTGTTAAGCTAGTTTAAATCTATGACCTCTTGTTCTTGAAGTTCCAGGTCTCAGGAAATCCTCCCTGTCGATTTCATCAATTAATGTTACTATTTTGTACGTAGTGATCATATCACCTCTTTTTCTTCTGTCTTCTAGTTTTGGCATATTTAATGCTTCTAACCTCTCCTCGTAGCTCTTGCCCTTCAGTTCTGGGAGCCACTTAGTAGCATGTCTTTGCACCTTTTCCAGTTTGTTGATGTGCTTCTTAAGATATGGGCACCACACAACAGCTGCATATTCTAGCTTTGGCCTAACAAAAGTCATGAACAATTTCTTTAGTATATCGCCATCCATGTATTTAAAAGCAATTCTGAAGTTAGAAAGCATAGCATAGGCTCCTTGCACAATATTCTTTATGTGGTCCTCGGGTGATAGTTTTCTATCTAGAACCACCCCTAGATCTCTTTCTTTATCAGAATTCTTTAAAGATTTCTCACATAATATATAGGTTGTGTGGGGTCTATGTTCTCCTATTCCACATTCCATAACATGACATTTATGTGTGTGTGTGTGTGTTTGTTTTCAGTGTAGACTATTAAAGAAGAGATGGAAATTTTAAGCCAATAGGAAACTGTTTTCTAGATATCCCATAATAAAATAGTAATTCATTAGACCCAACAAGGTGTCAGTACCGATAATGCCTAACTAGTAATCATATGTTATACAATAAATATGACTAGATAATTGATAATTAAGGAGATCCTTTAAATTCTTGGTATGAATTAATATTTACCATACAACACTCATTGTGTTTCACATTTTGGGAAATGTGTTTCAGTTGTCAAATGAATTATAATCTATTAATTTATTAAGAAATATATCATAGTTACTTACATCTGAAGCTCTCCGGCCTGAGTCTACCAAAGGGCTTCTTGGAGAGCTTATTGGGTTCGTGACAGCGAGCTCCTGAAGTCTCTATGGGGTTGTCTGCCAGGTAGGCCCCCAGCCATGCTAAATTGCAGTCACACACAAAAGGGTTGGCCCCCAAGTGCCTGTAATGATAAATATCTTGCTCACTGAATGAAATACACGTTGCCGGACCAACTACATTTATTGTTGTGTTTTGCCATAACTACTTTCTATTTACAACAGATTTAGTATTTAACTGTTCCTGTAATTGCTTGTCTTATTGTATCGTGACCCCATTGCATCTACATGCATACTGATATTGATCCTGATCGAAATCTTCTGTCTCATATCCACACCAATCAGCACATTGATCATCATTATTGAAGATATTACACAGCAAATCTTGCAAAAAAAAAAACAAAAAAACTCCTAAATAGCACCTGTTTATCAGTTTACAACCAAAATGTTAGATCACTTGGTAAACATTTTGATGATATAAATGCACTACTCATAGCACTAGGTACTAAAATATCATTCATTATTTTAACAGAAACCTGGCTAAGACTATACCCAACTCTACAACTTAGCTGGTTATAAAGCCATTCACAACTGCAGGCCTAATAAAAAAGGAGGTGGCACAGCAATATATTACAAAGATACCTTCATCTGCAATAGTGTCATTAGTGATAGAGATGACTATTGTGAATATACCTTTGCCAAGTTCTCCAGTAAATCCCTTAAATCCTCCTTGACTATCGGTGCCATCTATAGATTTCCCAATACCAACATAGCTTCATTCTTAGATAACGTAAGAAATCTTATCATAAATAACAATCTCAACAAAAATCACATCATTCTAGGAGGTGATTTCAATATTGACCTGGGTCTACAAAATAACCCTTTAGTTGACTATTTCCGTAACAGCATGCACTCCTGTATGCTAATCCAAGCCCACCCGAGTCACTCAAACATCTGCTACTACCTTGGATCACTTATGGACTAATATAACAGCTCCCCTTACATCTGGTATA
This sequence comes from Procambarus clarkii, assembly GCF_040958095.1. Taxonomy (NCBI): domain Eukaryota; kingdom Metazoa; phylum Arthropoda; class Malacostraca; order Decapoda; family Cambaridae; genus Procambarus; species Procambarus clarkii. The sequence goes on along the minus strand of NC_091159.1, from coordinate 36,399,545 downwards.
ATCTATGACAGAATAACTGACCACTATCCTACCTTCCTCACAGCAAACATGGATATAACGCCACCAGAAAGCAAGAAACTCTCATTCAGGCTACACAGTGAATCAGCTTTAGGCAATCTCTCAAATGCACTTCACAATATTAACTGGGAATCTTAATTCAATAATACACAGGATATAAACTCATTAACTAACCTCTTTTTCTCCAAAACTAAACCTCTACAACACTCACTGTCCCCTCCTTACCAAACAAGTAACTGACAAAAGAATAAACAATCCGTGGCTCACAAGTGGCATATTCAAATCAATCAACAAAAAACATGAATATGAAAAGAAATTTAGGATTGGCTTAGTTACAAAGGAAGTAGTTAAAGGGTACTCATCAGTGCTTACCAGTATCATACGAAAAGCTAAACTTTCATATTATGAGACTAGATTCAAAGAAGCAAAAGGCAACATGAAAAGCACATGGAAAACCATCTCTAATATCCTAGGAACTAAACAACACTCCCACAACCAGATAACACTCTCTAAGGATGGCTATACACCGTCAACTGATTTAGAAATGGTAAATGAATTTAATAGCTTCTTTTCATTGGTTGGTGCTAACCTTGACAGTAAAATCCCAGACACATATCAACACATATCTCTCAGGCAGCTATCCAAACTATCTTCTCCTTTCACCAGTCAGCCCGACAGATGTTGTGTCCATCATACACTCACTAAAAACCAAAGCTGGGAACATCAGTGAAATCCCATCCATTGTATACAAGAGCGCCTACCATAGCTCTGCTGTGCAACAAATCCCTAGTGTCATAGTGCCCTGATATCCTTAAAAAAGCAAGAGTAACGGCAGTCATAAAGGAGGCAATCCGTCAGACAAACAATTATAGACCAATATCAAACCAACCCATACTATCAAAAATATTTGAAAAAATTATCTACAAACAGCTCTACTTCTACCTTGTAAAATTCGATATACTCAGCACCTGTCAGTTTGGCTTCCACTCCCAAAAGAGTACCAACGATGCAATTATTAGTCTCCTTGATATAATTTACTCAGCCCTTGACAAAAATGAGTTTCCGATTGGACTTCATAGACCTGAGAAAGGCCTTTGATACTGTTAACCACAACTACCTCTTACGTAAACTCCATTATTATGGAATCCGAGGCCATGCCCTGGACTATATCCAATCCTATCTCAGTGATAGACTCCAATGTGTAGCCATCAATGATATAACCTCTCCCACTCTACCAATAACCGTTGGAGTGCCACAGGGCAGCATTTTGGGACCTCTCCTATTTCTTATATACATCAATGATCTGCCCAATGTCACTAACATTCTGAAATCTATATTGTTTGCTGATGAATCTACCCTCATCTACTCTAATCCCAACCCACATACACTAAATAATGTTGTTAATAATGAACTAAAAAGAGTCCACTTATGAATGTCAACCAACAAACTAACACTTAACATAGAAAAGACCTCCTACATCTTATTTGGAAGCAAATCAACAAATGCAATTCAGCTTCAAATGGACAATGTTAACATTAGTAGTAAAAATGATGGAAAGTTTCTTGGTCTATTCCTAGAAAAGAGACTCAACTTCAGCACCCACATACAACACATAACTAAGAAAAGTCTCTAAAACAGTAGGTATACTCTAAAAAATCAGATATTATGTACCTAACTCTGCTCTCATCTCTCTATATTATGCACTAATCTATCCCTATCTTAATTATGGTATCTGTGCATGGGGTTCAACCACTGCAAACCACCTCAGGTCCATCATCACCCAGCAAAAATCTGCTATCAGAATAATAACAAATTCTGCTTTCAGACAGCACTCAGCTCCCTTATTTAACTCCTAAACATGCAAAACATAATCTCACTCCACACATTCTCTTGTGTCAACTACATTTACAAAACCATGTTCTTAAATGCAAATCCTGCTCTGAAACTCTCCCTGGACAGATGTAATAGGACCCATTATCACCACACCAGAAATAAATATCTCTTTGATATCCCCAGAGTCAAACTTAATCTGTGCAAACACTATGTAAATAAAGGGACCTAGTTTATGAAACTCACTCCCTGATGAATTGAAAAGCTGTCCAACTTTTGCATCATTCAAAAACAAAACTAAAAAGTACCTAATTTCATCTTCGTAGTTTTCTACCTTATTGCTTTAAAATTGCACTGTATCTAGTACTACCTAATCTCCCAATCTTCATGTACCCAATCCAAACAACTTTACCATTGTGATCATTGCTGTCTTCTTATATGTGCTTTCAATTTGCTGCATGGTGCCTATTAATCTTCGTTTAAATTACCAATCAAGCTGTCATTGCAATCAATCAGAGTTTTAATATATCAATGTGCTTTAATATACCTACTAATCTCTCTCATCTCATTTTTTCTTTCTTGCAATGTATGTTATCATTTTATTAATTCCGCTAGAATTTACCTACTTAAAATTATCTGTTAGATTAAGGACCTGCCCGAAACCCTGCGGGTACTAGTGGCTTTACAAGATTGTAAATTACCATGCTATGTATTCTCACTAACCCAATGTACCTTCTTGTATATTTAAATAAATAAATAAATAAAATAAATAAATAAATAAACTAGGTTGTAGTGGATCTGGGGACCTGTGGGCTGCTCTAAGCCTTTTGGAGCACTTTATCACAAATCCAGCCTGGGCGTGGTGAGTTGAGGACCTTCCAGACACCACTGGGAGCAACCCGTCCTCTTAAAAAGAACGTCACTTTTCGCTGGTATGCGCGCTATGGCCGAATTTGGACGTAATTTGAAATGAAATCGACTCACAAAAGTGACGTACTGTTCCGTTTTCTGTTTGAGTCGTCCGGTTTACGCGCAGAGGTTATAAGAGGACACTTTAAATTAACGTTTTTCATAACGTTTTGAAACTTTATGAGAATTTCCTGCTCACCTAACCTATCAGAGGACCCTTAACTTACTGTTGTTGGAAAAAAAAAATCCCAAATCTATTTTCATTTTCAAATTTCGTCCAAATTCGGCCATACGGGCAAACGGCCAAAAGCGACGTTCTTTTTAAGAGGACAGGTTGCTGGGAGGTGCCAGATACTAGCGCTAGTATCTGGCTACTAGCGCCAGATAGACAGGGATACAAGATCATTAGCTGCTCACCCAGGGACAACAGACAGTACCAGGATCAGTAATACAAACGTTGAACCAGAGACGACCACTTCACAACCCCAGCCAACTTGTGAAGGTGGTCCCTGAACCAGCCCACCACGACGTGCTGACCTAAGAGACCTCGAGCTCTGGCAACTTACATGGTCTGGATGTTTGTGAGAGGGCTGAAGGTCCCGTTGCTCAGAGACATGATCTGGTTGTCATACAACGATCTGAAAATAAGGACCATCATATTATATCAACACAATGAAATCACAAGTCTAGGGATGCAAGTTCGATCCCATTGTACAGCTTTAATATTTTTTCTTATTATACAAGTATACACGTAATATGTATACATATTATACATATTTCTCATATTATATATTGGAAACATTATATTTTCTAAATTATACATTATATATACATCATCCATCATCACAGGGGAATGGAAATTAAAATAATGTAATTGGTTGTGAATAGATCATGTCGAGATGGAAATATAGACCCTGTAGGTTGGAAACAGTAATAACCTTATTGATCAGGGATCAAATGAAAGCCTGGCATTGTTGGAAAGGGTAACCCAGCTAGTGTAAGGACTTCCCAGTACATGTAGTATACATGGACTTCGCTAAACGTTTTAATAAGGTACCACATGAAAGACTGGCAAGGAAATTACAAGCACATGGAATAACTGGCAAAATACGAGAATAGGTAAAACAAAATGGTAAACACAAAGAAAACATTGGGTCGTCCTAAACGAAAGTGAATCTGAGTGGAAAATGTGGTTTGTGAAGCACCGAAAGATTCCATCATGCGGTCAACCCTTTTTGTCATATGCATAAATGAGAATATTACAACCCACATAATCAAACTTGCAGATGACACTAAGATTTATGAAAAAGCCAAAACTGGCAAATGGGTTTCAATATTGAAAAATGCAAGAGGTTGCATGTGGGGAATAAGAATGGTACATGACAACTATCACATAAACAACACTACCACGCAGCAGGTTGGTGAAGAAAAAGACCTAGCAGTTAGGATTCACCAGTCATTAAAAACTGCAAAACAAGTGCAGTAAAAAACGCAAATTAAACATTAGGAATAGTCAAACGAATCTTTGACTTAAATGAAAAATACAAGTTATTCAACTATACAAGTCTTTGATTCGCCGGGGTACTCTGATGCTGGGATACAGTAGCCTAATGTATCCAAGCGGGATACTCTGATGCTGGGATACAGTAGCCTAATGTATGCAAGCATGGAGGTCTCACCTACAAAAGGGCACATCTGCTCGGGGAGAGTTATATACAGAGCGAAAAAAAATTTCACTGAAGAAAGTGGACTCAAACACAAGGAACGGTTGAGGACCACAGGACTAACAACACTTCAAACCAGACATGACAAGGATCACACTGACACCTTTAAATTCCAAAACAAACTGGAGGAACATTAATCCGGATCACTTTTGTAAAAAGTCAAATATAATAACATACAAGGGGGCAACAGATTCAAACTGAACAAACTACAATGTAGGACAGACAGTCCAAATGCCAAAATTTGGAGTTAATAACATTAATTCTCCAAAGTTCATTTTAAATTGAGAAAATTAACTTTGGAGAGTTAATTTTTCAACTTCCCTCGACAGTAAAGAAAATCATAAGAAATATTGAGAGGATTCGTGTTAGAATAATTAATCTTACCCTTTCGGTCATATTCAACAACATATGTTTACAAGAAAGACTGCTACCAAAATATAATATAATATATATATATATATATATATAAGGTGTACGAGGTGACACGACTATGGCATCGTAATTTTAATGACGGAACATGTTTTAGATCGTCCGTGACATTGGAAGTTTGCCGAGCCCACAACCTGGTGCCACGACCTCCCTAGCAACTACACCTCCCCGCCTACACTCCCGGGATATACCCTACCACAAGACCAGGGTGTAGTGGTAATCTTTTATATGCCATTGAATTAGCCTCTTTCCAGGATGAGTGTACTTGCCAGTTGTACGATAATGGTCCTGCCCTCATGATAACTATGCCTCGCAAATGCTCAATTAATCCATTTTGAAAACGATGAGGGATTATTAGGATCAATTTGCTGTCGGTCTCTTGATCAAGTACAAAAAAAAAGTCAATAACAGCACTGAACAATGAATTTGTATAAATTATCTACGTGCCTACATGGGAGGGGGGGGAGGGGGAGAGAGATCAAGGATGAAGTGTATAAGTACATTGTCTAGCACCCCTCCTCCCCCCCCCCAACCCCTGGTGAATCTTAATTGGGGGATTAGTTTGCTCTGATCGGCCCGTCTTTTGCTTGTTTATGCCTTCAGAGGGAAGTGTAAGAGTACTGTTACGCACTTCGGTTCAGCTTGGATAAGATCACAGCCACAAGGCAAGCCGCTTGCTGGTCCTTTCAGAGATCTTATATATAAAGGCTATACATGTATATATGTATATTATATATATTTGTATCACTATAATACTGCTGTATTATTATCTAGCTTTGGTTTGATTTATACATTAATACACGTTATGATTATTCTTATTATGCTATCTAATACATATACATGTTATACATAGGCAGTTTATAAGAAATCATTTATAAATGTGAAGCTGATGGTCAAGTGATTAAATAAGCTTGAATATGTATTCTTGGTACATGTAACATCTACAGAGTTTCGGAGCTCATTGACAACCCGTCCTCTTAAAATTAACGTCACTTTTGGCTCGTATGCGCTCTATGGCCAAATTTGGACGTAATTTGAAATGAAATCGACTCACAAAAGTGACGTACTGTCCCGTTTTCTGTTTGAGTCGTCCGGCTTATTCGGTAAGGTTAGAAGAGGACACTTTCAATTAACGTTTTTCATAACGTTTTGAAACTTTATGAGAATTTCCTGCCCACCTAACCTATCAGAGGACCCTTAACTTACTGTTGATAAAAAAAAAAAACAATCCCAAGTTTATTTTCATTTTATTCTCATTTTCAAATTACGTCCACTTTCGGCCATACGGGCAAACAGCCAAAAGCGACTTATTTTTAAGAGGACAGGTATCTTCTGACGCCAGCACCAACTGAGAGGGACCTCCCCAGCACCACCTGAGGGGCACCTCCCCAGCACCACCTGAGGGGGACCTCCCCAGCACCACCTGAGAGGGACCTCCCCAGCACCACCTGAGAGGGACCTCCCCAGCACCACCTGAGGGGGGACTTTCCCAGCCCCACCTGAGAGGGACCTCCCCATCACTACCTGAGGGGGACCTCCCCATCACCACCTGAGGGGGGACCTCCCCAGCACCACCTGAGGGGGACCTCCCCAGCCCTACCTGAGAGGGACCTCCCCAGCACGACCTGAGAGGGACCTCCCCAGCACCACCTGAGAGGGACCTCCCCAGCACCACCTGAGGGGGACCTCCCCAGCCCCACCTGAGGGGGACCTCCCCAGCATAACCTGAGAGGGACCTCCCCAGCACCACCTGAGGGGGAACCTCCCCAGCCCCACCTGAGAGGGACCTCCCCAGCACCACCTGAGGGGGGGACCTCCCCAGCCCCACCTGAGGGGGACCTCCCCAGCACCACCTGAGAGGGACCTCCCCAGCACCACCTGAGAGGGACCTCCCCAGTACCACCTGAGGGGGAACCTCCCCAGCCCCACCTGAGAGGGGGAACCTCCCCAGCCCCACCTGAGAGGGACCTCCCCAGCACCACCTGAGGGGGGACCTCCCCAGCCCCACCTGAGGGGGACCTCCCCAGCACCACCTGAGAGGGACCTCCCCAGCACCACCTGAGGGGGAACCTCCCCAGCACCACCTGAGAGGGACCTCCCCAGCACCACCTGAGGGGGGACCTCCCCAGCACCACCTGAGAGGGACCACCCCAGCACCACCTGAGAGGGACCGTCTCAACACCAGAACACGAGACGGTCGCCAAGCGTGCCGGTGACGGGGGGGGGGGAGAGCATCTCGTGCAACAGGTCAACAAAGATAGTGTGAGGAGGACACTGTACCCACCGAGGCTGGCAACCAGGTCCCACGAGAGCACGTCCGCTTGCTCAACAACACATACACATAGACGGACAATGGATGTTGCGGGATTCGAACGTGGTTGTAACAGAAATATGAACGAGTAGTCATACAGAGATTTGTATCCACAAGCCCAAATTATTATCGCTGTGGCGTTTCAAGTTGCAATGAAAATACAATAAAGTTTTTTGAGCGTGTGAGCGCGAGAGTGCGAGTGTACGAGTGTGAGAGTGTGTGAGAGTGAGAGTGTGAGTATGAGAATGTGCGTGCGAGTGTGAGAATGTGAGAGCGTGAGAGTGTGTGTGAAAGTTTACAGAGCACAGGAGCCAGATCGCTGTGGTAATCTTGTGACGCGCCAAACAATACAAGCAAACATTAGGGCGGCGTGCACTTAGCAGCTCAACACCAGGATGAAAGACGCACAAAAACACCAGAATACAGCGTGTGAGAACAGGGTTCAGGGGTGGGGGAGCTGCCACGGGTGGGGAGGATGGGGGGAGAGGAGGAGACGGGAAGGGTAGAGAAGAAGACGAGAGGGGAGGCGAACAAACGGAAGAGGAAGGCATATAGGGAGAAGAGAATTAGGTGAATAGAAGGGTTATCGAGTTTTGAGAAAGGGAAGCGAACAAGGTTTTCAGGTGTTCACAAAAAAAAGTGTGGAGATCGGAAGTGCAAGATGAAAGGCCGAAGGAAACACTGGATGACACAGTTGTCACTTCAGATGCGGCTAAGACACACACCAGGGAATTAGATGCTATAACATTAACAGGAAAGACCTAATATCACTACAGCTATTGAAGGAGGTTACTAAAGTACTTGTCACTCATTGACTACAATTTTCAGTAAAACGTTTGAGACTGGAAACCTCTCGGAATTCTGGAGAAGAGAACAGTGGTCCAAATATTAACAAAATGTGACAGACAAACGGCACTAGAGTACAGACCAGTGTCACTGACAAGTATTATGAGTAAAGTACTGCAAAAAAATCAGGTTGAAAATGGATTTAGAAGAGGAAAGTCGTGCCTGACAAACTTGACAGTTCTAAGCTAGGGTCACTAAAGTAAGTCAGAAAAAAAGGACTGGGTAAACTGTTTTCCTACATTGCCCAAACCATCGCATACTGTTCCTCATGAGAGGCTGGTGTACAAGATGGAGAAGCAAGCTGGAATAACTGGCAAGACACTGAATTGGGTAAGGGACTATCTGAAGGACTGAAAACAGTCATATTCAGAGACCAGGTTTGGAGTGGGAGTAAGGCAACAAGTGGTGTTCCCAAGGGTAGGTCCTGGTACCTCTGCTGTTCCTCATTCAAGTGAATGACATACATACCTGAGGAAGGGAGCTCGGACATGTCAATGTTTGCAGACGACATAAAGCTAATGAGGAATGTAAAAACTGAGAACTGCAGAAAGTTACAGGACGACCATGACAAACTCCCGGAGTGTTCAAACAAATGGTTGCTAGAATTCAGTCCCAACAAGTGTAAGGTAATGAAGATGGGAAGTGATAAAGGAGATCAAGGAAATGATAAATGATAAAGGAGATCTACACCAAAAGGGAAAGGCAACATCGCGAGTTGGAAGGAGAAAAGGATTTGGTAGTGGTACATAATTCCAACACTGTCTCCAGAGGCCCACATAAACCGGGTAACATCGCCAAATATTGGAACGTCGTTTAGAAACCTAAGCCCGGAAAAAAGCCCTCTACACAATCTTTGTTAGACCAATATTGGCCTATGTAAATGCGGCCTGGAATTCACATCTTGTGAAGGAAAAAACAAAACAAAAATTACAAAGGTTTGCAACAAGACTGGTGCCAGAGGTGAGCTATGAGGATAGGCTAAGGCAATTAGACCTCACAACCCTGGAGAAGTGAAGATACAGAGGGGACATGATCGCAACATACAAGATACTGAGGTGAATTGACAAAGTGAAGAAGGACAGCATTTTCAAACTGAGATAAAGTAAGAAGAAAGGACATAAGTGGAGGTCGGAAAAGCAAACGAGTCGAAGAAATTTAGGGAAATACTCGCACCCTATACGGATGGTCAGCAAGTGGAGTCACTAAAAGAAGTAGTGGAAGAGATCTCCATCTACAACTTTAAGGACAGAGTCGACAAAGAATTTGAACGTCAAAATAGGCTATAAACCAACAGGTACAACAAGGCTGGTAGGCGAGGGAGGAGTTAGACCTCACTTCCATATAGTCACTGGCAGGTAAGTACAGTTTAGGGGAAGAAACAGGGAGGGGGTGAGGGAAGGAGCGGGGAGGGGGGGGGGGGGGTGAGGGAAGGAGCAAGGAGGGGTGGAGGAGGAGGAGGTGAGGGGGTGATGGAGTGAGGGGGCGGGCAAGCTGGGCTTTATCAGCTGATGCCGCTCAGGATATTCTCTCTCATTTACAAGATAGGAAAATTACAGGGTGTTAATGTGTCGGCCCATACGCCAGCCCACACGCATCCTGCACACGCACCCTGCACGCACCCTGCATACGCCCGCCCACACGCATCCTACACACGCACCCTGCACACGCCCGCCCACACGCATCCTGTACACGCCCGCACGCACCCTGTACACGCCCGCACGCACGCACCCTAGACACACTCACACCCCAGACACGCCCACACCCTAGAGACGCACGCACGCATCCTCCACACGCTGTCTTTTTTTTTTTTTTTTGTGTGTGTGTGTGTGTGTGTGTGTGTGTGTGTGTGTGTGTGTGTGTGTGTGTGTGTGTGTGTGTGTGTGTGTGTGTGTGTGTGTGTGTGTGTGTGGTTGAGGTGGAGAGTAAATAAAATGAAGAGGTACAGGTGAAAAAAGTTTAGAAATGGGAAATATAATAAGATTTATAGCAGCAGGCGAACTGTCCGCCTTGCTGACACGGGTGTGTGTGTGTGTGTGTGTGTGTGTGTGTGTGTGTGTGTGTGTGTGTGTGTGTGTGTGTGTGTGTGTGTGTGTGTGTGTGTGTGTGTGTGTGTTCACCTAGTTATGCTTGTGGGGGTTGAACTTTGGCTCTTTGGTCCCGCCTCTGTGTGTGGGGGGAATAGGGGGGGTGGCAGCTACGCTTGCTCTTTTACTCTCTCTTTTTTTTAGGGGTGTTTTAGGGGTACATGGACTAGATCTGTACCGTTCCTTTCCATGAGGGGACAAAAGCTGACATTTTCTTTAGGGATTTTTTTTACCAATAATTCCGAAATTCATATTCTTGTTCTGTCTTCGAAGAAATTATTTCCTGAAGTGGGACAGAAAAGGTTGGGCACGTTTCCTTTCACCTCATGAATCTGTTCACCCACAAGTAAATAGGCTCCTCGGAGGAGTTTGACAAGTGGTGTGGGGTCGCAGCCTGGGGAGGTCAGTAGGTCCACCTTGGCAGGACCTCCATACATGCCTGAGGTATACATATACAGGCTGCCTGTATGAGAATAGTGGTCTCGCAGCTCGACTTGTGCACCCGCGGTTGCAGATGACTGCACAGTACTGTGCAGTACTGTGCATGTACGATTTCCCTTATCAAAGGTTGGATAAAGTTGGTATTGTGACGGCCTGGATAAGTTATCTTATTTGCACTTCAGAGTGAAGCCAGACGACGTCTCGTTATATGAGGCTACACATCCCATTGTATCGGCACGGGTGTATCACCATCTTGTATGATGGTGATACACCCGTGCCGATACTACACATATGAGGCTACACATCCCATTGTATCGGCACGGGTGTATCACCATCTTGTATGATATACAGTGTATACATATATATATATATATATATATATATATATATATATATACAGTGTGTATCATACAAGATGACGGTATGACACCATTACACCGCCTCCCTCCACCGCCACCTGCAGGGAGGCAGCGCCCAGGAAGACCTTCCAGTGTAGTGAATGATCCCATACAAAGGTTACCCTCCACGGGTGTGTGTGTGTGTGTGTGTGTGTGTGTGTGTGTGTGTGTGTGTGTGTGTGTGTGTGTGTGTGTGTGTGTGTGTGTGTGTGTGTGTGTGTGTGTGTGTGTGGCAACACCCGCGCCCCCCTCAACCACCTGCCACACGCGCCCCCCTCAACCACCTGCCACACGCGCCCCCCTCAACCACCTGCCACACGCGCCCCCCTCAACCACCTGCCACACGCCCCCCCTCAACCACCTGCCACACGCCCCCCTCAACCACCTGCCACACGCGCCCCCCTCAACCACCTGCCCCCCTCAACCACCTGCCACACGCGCCCCCCTCAACCACCTGCCACACGCGCCCCCCTCAACCACCTGCCACACGCGCCCCCCTCAACCACCTGCCACACGCGCCCCCCTCAACCACCTGCCACACGCGCCCCCCTCAACCACCTGCCACACGCCCCCCCCTCAACCACCTGCCACACGCCCCCCCCCTCAACCACCTGCCACACGCCCCCCCTCAACCACCTGCAACACACGCCCCCCCCCCCCCTCAACCATCTGCCACACACTTCGGATGTAATTATTCGTTACACTGCATCCCGCAAGATAACAAATAAGTGTCCCTTAGGCCACGAGGGCGTCTGACAGCTGAGTAGACAACGCTTCGGATTCGTAGTCTAGAGATTCCGGGTTCGATCCCCGGTGGAGGCGGAGACAAATGGGCAAAAAGTTTCTTTCACTCTGATGCCCCTGTTACCTAGCAGTAAATAGGTACCTGGGAGTTAGACAGCTGCTACTGGCTGCTTCCTGGGGGTAACAAAAAGGAGGCCTGGTCGAGGACTGGGCCGCGGGGACGCTAAGCCCCGAAATCATCTCAAGATGACCTCTCAAGACAGACCTTCCCACTTGAGGGTACCTAGAGTGTATATTCCAGGATTGGTCTGACATAAGTGGTATACAGGGACCTGAACGATTCCTTACACAAGTTTCTAAAAGCAGTTCTTTTGTTGGCCAGTCTAGCATATGCCGCTGATGATATCCTTTTGATGTGGGCCTCTGAGACACCCCCCTCACACCCACGGTGTGGGTGTGAGGGGGGTGTACCCTCGCGACCCCTCCCCCACCGTGGGTGTGAACAGGGAGGATGTGAGCTCCCCCAGCCCCCGTGGGAAGGGGGTATGCACAACCCCCTGAGGTAAGGAAGGCATGTGCTACTTGCGGGGGGGGGGGGGGAGTTCCAACCCCCTCCTGGGTGCTGGGATAACATTCTCACCTGCGGTGATGAGCGCTGTGATAACCGCGGGCGGTGTATGTGAGCCGCTCCTGATGCTATCTTGAAGGGGGGGGGTAAGGCGGTGGAGGAGGAAGAGGTAGAAGGGAAGGTGAGGGGTAGAGAGAAAGGGGGACGGGTAGAAAGTGGGGAGAAGACACATTGTTGAGGGTATAGGAGGCGAAAAAGGTGTAGCTTTTATGATCTCAGTTCGAATCCTCAACAAGAAAAGTCAAATATGAGGGGACACGGCTCACTGGCCCAACAGAACCACAGGGCTTATATGTCTAGACGATGGACAACTATGTCTGCCCCATATTCTCTGGTCAGAGGGGCGTCAGAAATCAGACAACTTTTAACACAATCCCTGCCATTTGATTCATTCATTTATTATGCACCCGATACCCATCCCGAGGGGTAATCCCGGCCACCACTGTTATAGTAATCATGGGCACATCATTCACACCTGCTTGTGTAACCAATATTATGAGTGTTCATTCACTTTATACTTAACCCAATATTCACACACAGATGGTCGCTTGCATGTTGTTTAGTGAGCAACTGTCAATATATATACCCGCACAACACACAAATGTTCCTACAAATAAAAATACTGTCGATTCAAACAAGTGAAACGAGACATGAGAATCACGTCAATGGCCATGTTTGTTACGGCATCAGAGAGATTAACAATCATACTGTAGCTGACAGTAACCTCGCCACCAGTGTTACCCCTCAACATGTTACGCTAACAAGAACGTCAATATGAAGCACGAGAACGTCAATATGAAGCACGAGAACGTCAATATGAAGCACGAGAACGTTAATGTGACGCATTTTCGACCGTTGGTGGAGGTAACAAGTCGTCCGGGAGGTGGCCCCACCACCCATACATTACAGGCAACTAGCTCCTTTGTCCCTCCACTGACTTCAAAATCCGCCGCGTTGCCATCTAAATCTCGGGATGTGGAAGCCGACACTCAAGTAATCCGTGAGACAACACACGAGGGGCTCTAACAGCGTGGCGGGCACCACCGACATAAGGGTCCTGAGCGCTACACCCCGGGTGCTGGCGGCCGCCTGGGCCAAGATATACACCACGTGAATTACAGTGATAAATATAATATTTTCTTAATCAACATAAGAGACGAAACTAAAAATGAGACAGAAGTGTAATGCGCTGCAATTGGTATAACAGGTGAGTAAGTTGGTTCAGTGAGTAAACATCACTGAGGACAAGCCAGCTTTGTTTAGAGATGATTACCACAATGTGTTGCCCCCGTGCTCGTGACTCAACAATCCTCAACACAACGCAACAATTTCGTCAATGGGACTCCTGTCACAAACCATAAACCCTCCCTGTCACTTGAGCCTCCGACATTACTGTCCACGGCGTTATTACTACCCACACGTTACTAGTCCACGGCGTTACAAGTACCCACACGTTACTAGTCAACGGCGTTACTAGTACCCACATGTTACTAGTTAATTCCCAATAGGTCACTATCCTGTAAGAGTATGCGCCATATTAGTTCACATTCCCAGTTAACACATCGACCTCTACCTGTTCCTTATCTCTATGGCTGCTCTCCAAATTATTGCATAATTTTTTTTTTATCCTAGCGTTATCACTATTTTAGCAGAGATCACCGTGGTAGGTAGATCAATTGCCGTTAGTGGGGAATCGATGAATTGGTGACACGGCTGTCTACATTGGGGGCGAGATGTTGATTTTGACACTGGAAATTCGCGCCAAAAATGTGGTCATTGCCGTAAAGATGATCAGGAAGGAGGGCTGGTGTCCCCAGCTATGGGCCCCAGAAGTCAGGTGCGCCAATCATAACTGGTGGGCTATGTTTGGCGCACCTGACGCTTACGTCCTCCTTTGGAAGAGTCCCGATTCTCTGGTCAAAGGCTTTACGAGCCGCGTCATTTTGTTTGATTTCGCCTGTGTATGGAAGGGTCTTCGAGGAGGGCCTTTGCACCGGGATCCGGATTGTCGCATTGGAAAGATTGAACGTCTTCCGCAAAGTCATGTTAGGGTCCAAAGAGGAATTCGCTCATGGTTTGATGAAGGGCAAGTCTCCAGGTTGTGGACAATAATTACGGATGCCCATACAAGAAGGTAGGTGATGCCATAGGTAGGTGCGAGAGTTGTGTGATGAGAGTACATGTATTAAAGTATACAACAATTATCTTGGTCCTTGATAGAAGGGTAGATAACGAGGCAAGTGGCTGCAAGTCTCCAGTTCGTAGCATTTCAGCGTCAGCAAGGCTGCAGTGTGATACACCGAGCATCGTGGTGACAGGTTCGACAATAATTTTTATTTTCTTATACTTTGTTATGAGAGATTAAAACGTGTCACAAACTATTCTATACCGTCATTGGCGGTGGCAATACTGGAAGGTGTGCGGACAGGGCGTGGCGGCTACCACCAGCACCAGATGTTCTGTAACACGGTGGAAACTTGTTATTGATGAACAACGATTCGCTGGTGATTTGTGAGTTTGTTCTAAAAAAAAAAATCCAATATTACGAGAATAAAAAAGCTACAGTTCAGAGAGTGAGAAGTAGAGTTGCCTGTCGTGAGTGTGTACCAACCTCCTCCCCAGCCACCCTCAGGTGCGGTGCAACCTTCTACATAGTTTGTTTTGACTAAAAGAAAACGGGTGTGGATGACACACTGGGGCCGTGTGGAATCTTGCCAAAGCAGTTATGAAAGTAGGCCTATATAGAGTGATAATTGGCCTTATGGCGTGTTAAGAGCTACACTTATTGGCAGAACAGTATGTCAACGTACGCGAGAAGCATCACAAATATAACCTCGATGACTTGTGAGAGCTTGGTTCACCAGGCTGTTGCTTAGCCCGCAGGCCCACATATCCATCACAGCCCGGTTGGTTCGACACTCCTTGAACAATGCTCAAACAATTATGTATTATCGATAAGACTTACCATTAATGTATAATGACTTACTGTAAATATATAGCTCTTGAAATAGAACTTTCTCTGTAATTAGCTGACATGTAACTATATGGTGTAAAGTATAGATGAAATTGTTCATGTAATAATCTAAGATGAGGTCTGATAAAGACCTTTTGTGCCCTCTGTAATGCTTTTTGCGCTACCGCTCACAGGATGAGTATGGGGTGCACAATAAACTAGCCACATCCGGCGGCAACAATCAAATCAATCCTTAAAGAAACTATCTAGTTTTCTCTTGAATATGTCCACGGTTGTTCCGGCAATATTTCTTATGCTCGCTGGGAGGATGCTGAACAACCGCGGACCTCTGATGTTTATACAGTGTTCTCTGATTGTGCCTACGGCACCCCGGCTTGTCACTGGTTCTATTCTGTATTTTCTTCCATATCGTTCACTCCAGTACGTTGTTATTTTACTTGCGTTATTGTGTTTCAGAATATTTTTGGAGGAAATGTGTATTAAATTAAGCTTTCCACTCCGTGTACGGTTAAAACCTAGTCCTTGTTACCCTCAAGTGTCCGTTCCTGGCCACCACACCTCCCCCCCCCCTCACCTCCTCTCCCCTCGCTCCATCTCGTCCCCTCACTACTCCCCTTCCTCTTTAGGGCTTTGTTCAACACAATCTCCCGGATATACCCCCCTTCCCCCCCCCTGCCATGGGCAATATTGCACTGTACAGTGCTGAGGAAAATATTAAAAATACAGCTGGTTTACTGTGCAGGGTGCACAGTAATTACAGATGTCTTCTCACACACTACACCGTATTTTGACGTCAAAATCCCAAACGGACACATAAAGGGGGTACTATAAATCACAGCTGCTCACAAACATTCGTTTTCTATGCCTGATCGATGGGTTAGGTTAAGTTCGGGGTGTTATAGTACACACTTTTCTGTCTGTTTTAGCAAGAGGATAGGACGGGGTGTATTGTGACTCCTCCCGTCTCCAGCACCCATGTGGCGGACCACACATACAACCCGTCCTCTTCAATACTACATCGCATTTTTGACGTGTAAATCTCCTACGGAAAAAAACTGATGTACTATAAATGACAACGGCTTGTAAAATTGCCGTGATGTCCCGTTTTCTGTTCGTGAGTCCACGGTTAGGTTCGGGAAATCCAGTACGTCAGTTTAATGACGAACGATCTGGCTGCTTGCTCAGCACATCACAGTAAGTCCAAAACACTTTAAATTATATAAGAAACGAAAAAGACATCCCTGGGGATGGCACTACAGTAAGGGAAAGCAGAGAGCTAATTTCTGAAATCTATATTTTCTAATTCTATTATTTCTATTTTTTATATATTTTCCTAAATCTATATTTCTTGTATAAAAGGTAAATCATATTCTTCCATAATCAGCAGGTACTTGGTGACGTATGAACGCAGTATTCATATAAGGTTTGAGTTATGCTTTATATCTCTGTTCGATTCCCCAAAAGGAAGAGCCAAATCGGAGGGGATAGGGCTCTGTGGCACAACGCAACCGGAGGGCTTATCACTACAGAATGGAGCATTTAGTCTGCCTCCCTCCACAATCCAACTTAAGAACGATATATACTGGTGTAACAGGTGTGTATATACTGGTGTAACAGGTGTGTATATACTGGTGTAACAGGTGTATATATACTGGTGTAACAGGTGTATATATACTGGTGTAACAGGTGTATATATACTGGTGTAACGGGTGTATATATACTGGTGTAACAGGTGTGTATATACTGGTGTAACAGGTGTGTATATACTGGTGTAACAGGTGTATATATACTGGTGTAACAGGTGTGTATATACTGGTGTAACAGGTGTGTATATACTGGTGTAACAGGTGTGTATATACTGGTGTAACAGGTGTATATATACTGGTGTAACGGGTGTATATATACTGGTGTAACAGGTGTGTATATACTGGTGTAACAGGTGTGTATATACTGGTGTAACAGGTGTGTATATACTGGTGTAACAGGTGTAGATGACAAAACAACTAGTCAAAAGAGAGGAAGGCCCCAAGCTGGATAACTGGAATTATAAAGGAATTACTGTCACAAAGAAATGACATATTGACCACCACTTTAATTATTATTGACCTGTGTGTGTGTGTTGGGTGTGGTGGCGCTCCTGGCGAGTCCCTGGATCTGTTGATGTCAAATGCTGAGACCGAGGTATTGTCTATAGTCTTATGGTATAATTATGTTAGTTATCTTTCAAACTCAAGTCTCAGCTTTCCAATTTTATGCAACATTTTTAGACAATGTATCACGTTGTAATTGTAAGTTAAACGTCCAACCCACAAATCAGAAAATAAAAGAATTGACGATGTTTCGGTTGGTCATGGACCATTATTAAGTCGGTCCACTGTACCGTCCACCACGGGTCGAAACGTCAATTTTTTCGTATTTTCAGATTTGTGACTTCTGCAAGCTGAAAGTTTTTGTTATGGCTGTGCACATGTTCACTTGAACCACAACTGTAATGATTATGTAAATCACTTACAAATAAAGGTTTCAAATCTATATAAATGAGTCGTGATCAACAGCACTCTGCTCGTGTCAGCAACAGTGTGAACATAAACGAGTGTGTGCTTACGTTAAGCAAATCAAACACCGCCCGTCCATATTACAGAGCAAACAATCAAATGAAGAAAGCTTTGACAATTCAAGTCAATCCAAACGAGAACAGTTCAGCTTGTGTGAAAGCTTGTCGCCGGTTTTAATACAGCGAAGTAAATGGTTTCATTGATATTAGAGACCAGTTAGCCTCCCTGGAGTAGTTGGTACACTGGTGTAAGCAATCACTGGAGCACAAGTTACCGGTACTGAGAACCTGCACACTAATTATAAGCTCAACATGGCTTCTGCAGAATTCGTTCACGTTCGGCAACATGTGCATTCTTGATTCCTTCCTCGAAGTCCTTACTTCCCTATTCTCCGTTTTACCCCTCTCCTCTCCTCTCTCTTCTCATACCTGGCCTGCTCGCTTAATGCCCTCCACACCATCCTCTCTCGATCCTCCTGTCTGTTCCTTTCCTCTCCCGTGTGTCTTGTCCACCTCCTCTTCGCTCAGGAGGCATCACGTCCCTCTCCGGTTCCTCTGGCCCTCCCTGCCGGAACTTCTCACGACGGAGGCATCCCGAAGCCCTGCGTCAGGAAATACCCTTAAAAGCAAACACGTTGCCAGCAAACACAGTTTGTTTATTTGTTTTAACCCGCCGTACCAGCCAGGATTGCAAGACGGTGAGACATCCACTTCAGCGGGAAGTGGCGGGAAAGGTTGATAAGACAGCCATGAAAGGAAATGGAGGGAGGGAGGGAGGGAAGAAGAGGAGGGAGGGAGGGAAGATGAAGAGGAGGGAGGGAGGGAGGGAAGAAGAAGAGGGAGGGAGGGAAGATGAAGAGGAGGGAGGGAGGGAGGGAAGAAGAGGAGGGAGGGAGGGAAGATGAACAGGAAGGTAGGAGGGAGGCAGGAGGGAGGCATGAGGGGTTGGAGAGGGAGTGAAGACCTGCCAATGATGGCGTGAGGGGCGGCCAGACGAGCACGACCCTCCGCCACAAAATGTCTGATCCAAGCACTGGGGTTAAAATTACGACTAATTATCGTCAATCACCTGAACTTACGAGAGATAACTCACAAGCTTTACGGAAGATGGAGTCCAAAGAATATGGCGATGATTTACACTGAAATTTATTAACCTGGCGAAGCACAGGATTTCGCCCCCCCCTCACCCCCACAGCACACCTGTCACCATATACGAGACAGGATACAGATAGGCATGATAGACAGGATATCCCCCACCACAATATACGGGACAGGTAGACAGGATAACCCCCCCACCATATACGGGACAGATAGACAGGATAACCCCCCCGCCACCATATACGGGACAGATAGACAGGATAACCCCCCCACCACCATATACGGGACAGATAGACAGGGTACCCCCCCCCTACCACCACCATATACGGGACAGGTAGACAGGATAACCCTCCCCCACCATATACGGGACAGGTAGACAGGATAACCCCCCCACCATATACGGGACAGGTAGACAGGATAATCCCCCCCACCATATACGGGACAGGTAGACAGGATAATCCCCCTCCCACCATATACGGGACAGGTAGACAGGATAATCCCCCCCACCATATACGGGACAGGTAGACAGGATAATCCCCCACCATATACGGGACAGGTAGACAGGATAATCCCCCACCATATACGGGACAGGTAGACAGGATAACCCCCCCACCATATACGGGACAGGTAGACAGGATAATCCCCCACCATATACGGGACAGGTAGACAGGATAACACCCCCCCCCCATCACCACCACCACCATTTAGCTACTTGGAACTAAAATTTCCACGTAGCACGGGCTATGGTGAACCCGTAATTGACAGGCGAAGAGAGATTTACAAAGTTTAATTTACATTGTGTAAAGAGGCGAAGGGCGAGGTGTGAGAGGACGTGTATACAAATGGATGAAAAGTTATATACCACAGAGGGCATTATTAAGGTGTTAAATATATAGATGCAAAATATATGCCATACAATGGGTACAAATTGGATAAGTGTAGACTCGGGACAGACTTGGGTAAATACTGGTTAGGAAACATGGTTGTTGATTTATGGATCAAATTAACAGGTAACATTAGAAACGTGAGATCGCTGGATTGTTTCAAGCGCAGGTTAGACCTATATAAATGGGTTTGGCTGAGTATAAATGGGTTTGGGTGGGGATAAATGGATTTGGGTGGAGATAAATGGATTTGGGTGGGTATAAATAGGCTTGGGTGGGGATGGCAGAAGATGCCTTGCGTGTGCCCAATAGGCCTGTAGCAGTTTCCATTATTCAGTTCTCCGTTAAACCTATGAGTAATAATATTTGGTTACATGTGATTGGTTAATATTGCAAGGCTGACCTTGGCAGACTAATCAACCTGTTACAAGTGGTGCCTGTGGACAATTTCGAGAGTCCTGGGGTCAGGATTTATCAAGTATTTACGTACGAAACCTGTACATCTTTCATCAATCACGACGGATCAGTATGCGTTTATTGCACAAATGGTGAGCTGCTAGGTTCTCTATGACCATAACAGTGGTTCAAGAACCACCTCACAGCTCGTAAAATGTTTACTAAATACAAGCCAAGTCGCCATGACTGAGGTACGATCCACAGGTTTCGTAAGTGGCCTCGTAAATGCCTGATCAATCCTGAAGTTTTCCAAGGGGTAAAAACCTAGTTTGTGTCTCGGAGAGACTGCAGGATCAGTGGTAGGTCAAGTTGATTTCCCGGTTGCAATTCTTTTGACCATGTCGTAGCTCAGTCGATTAAGGCGCGTCTGGGATCCTCTCGGACGTAGGTTCGAACCCTCGTCACGGCTCTTGTGGATTTGTTCATTACAACGTTGTTCCATCTTGTTATAAAGCTTTCACGACGAGTTAGAAGGTGTTACAACTTGTTAGAAGGTGTTACAACTTGTTAGAGGGTGTTACAACTTGTTAGAAGGTGTTACAACTTGTTAGAAGGTGTTACAACTTGTTTGAAGGTGTTACAACTTGTTAGAAGGTGTTACAACTTGTTAGAAGGTGTTACAACTTGTTAGAGGGTGTTACAACTTGTTAGAGGGTGTTACAACTTCTTAGAGGGTGTTACAACTTGTTAGAGGGTGTTACAACTTCTTAGAGGGTGTTACAACTTGTTAGAGGGTGTTACAACTACTTCGAACGTTGTAGCAATGTCGTAGTTTCGTCGTGTGCTTGGCGGGATTACATCCGCGCAGCGCAGGTTATCTTGAGATGATTCCGGGTCCTCGACCAGACCACTTTTGTTACACTTCCCCAGGAAGCAGCCCGTAGCAGGTGTAACTCCCAGGTACCCATTTATTGCTAGGTAATAGGGGCATTAGGGTGAAGTAAACTCTGTTCATTTTTGTTTCCGCCTCCACCGGGGATCGAACCCGGAACCTCAGGACTACGAATCCGAAGCGCCGTTCTGGAGGTCCTGTAGATATTGTGATGTCCTCGGTGATGTGTCTCGCCTGTGTTGCCTACCCCAGGAACCCCTTCACGTGTGTTGCCTACCCCAGGACCCCCTTCACGTGTGTTGCCTACCCCAGGACCCCCTTCACGTGTGTTGCCTACCCCAGGACCCCCTGCACGTGTGTTGCCTACCCCAGGACCCCCTTCACGTGTGTTGCCTACCCCAGGACCCCCTTCACGTGTGTTGCCTACCCCAGGACCCCCTGCACGTGTGTTGCCTACCCCAGGACCCCCTTCACGTGTGTTGCCTACCCCAGGACCCCCTTCACGTGTGTTGCCTACACCAGGACCCCCTTCACGTGTGTTGCCTACCCCAGGACCCCCTTCACGTGTGTTGCCTACCCCAGGACCCCCTTCACGTGTGTTGCCTACCCCAGGACCCCCTTCACGTGTGTTGCCTACACCAGGACCCCCTTCACGTGTGTTGCCTACCCCAGGACCCCCTTCACGTGTGTTGCCTACCCCAGGACCCCCTGCACGTGTGTTGCCTACCCCAGGACCCCCTTCACGTGTGTTGCCTACACCAGGACCCCCTTCACGTGTGTTGCCTACCCCAGGACCCCCTTCACGTGTGTTGCCTACCCCAGGACCCCCTGCACGTGTGTTGCCTACCCCAGGACCCCCTTCACGTGTGTTGCCTACACCAGGACCCCCTTCACGTGTGTTGCCTACCCCAGGACCCCCTTCACGTGTGTTGCCTACCCCAGGACCCCCTGCACGTGTGTTGCCTACCCCAGGAACCCCTTCACGTGTGTTGCCTACCCCAGGACCCCCTTCACGTGTGTTGCCTACCCCAGGACCCCCTGCACGTGTGTTGCCTACCCCAGGACCCCCTGCACGTGTGTTGCCTACCCCAGGAACCCCTTCACGTGTGTTGCCTACCCCAGGACCCCCTGCACGTGTGTTGCCTACCCCAGGAACCCCTTCACGTGTGTTGCCTACCCCAGGACCCCCTGCACGTGTGTTGCCTACCCCAGGACCCCCTGCACGTGTGTTGCCTACCCCAGGACCCCCTGCACGTGTGTTGCCTACCCCAGGACCCCCTGCACGTGTGTTGCCTACCCCAGGACCCCCTGCACGTGTGTTGCCTACCCCAGGAACCCCTTCACGTGTGTTGCCTACCCCAGGACCCCCTTCACGTGTGTTGCCTACCCCAGGACCCCCTGCACGTGTGTTGCCTACCCCAGGAACCCCTTCACGTGTGTTGCCTACCCCAGGACCCCCTGCACGTGTGTTGCCTACCCCAGGACCCCCTTCACGTGTGTTGCCTACCCCAGGACCCCCTTCACGTGTGTTGCCTACCCCAGGACCCCCTGCACGTGTGTTGCCTACCCCAGGACCCCCTTCACGTGTGTTGCCTACCCCTGGACCCCCTGCACGTGTGTTACCTACCCCAGGACCCCCTTCACGTGTGTTGCCTACACCAGGACCCCCTTCACGTGTGTTGCCTACCCCAGGACCCCCTTCACGTGTGTTGCCTACCCCAGGACCCCCTGCACGTGTGTTGCCTACCCCAGGACCCCCTTCACGTGTGTTGCCTACCCCAGGACCCCCTTCACGTGTGTTGCCTACCCCAGGACCCCCTTCACGTGTGTTGCCTACCCCAGGACCCCCTTCACGTGTGTTGCCTACCCCAGGACCCCCTGCACGTGTGTTGCCTACCCCAGGACCCCCTTCACGTGTGTTGCCTACACCAGGACCCCCTTCACGTGTGTTGCCTACCCCAGGACCCCCTGCACGTGTGTTGCCTACCCCAGGACCCCCTGCACGTGTGTTGCCTACCCCAGGAACCCCTTCACGTGTGTTGCCTACCCCAGGACCCCCTTCACGTGTGTTGCCTACCCCAGGACCCCCTGCACGTGTGTTGCCTACCCCAGGACCCCCTGCACGTGTGTTGCCTACCCCAGGAACCCCTTCACGTGTGTTGCCTACCCCAGGACCCCCTGCACGTGTGTTGCCTACCCCAGGAACCCCTTCACGTGTGTTGCCTACCCCAGGACCCCCTGCACGTGTGTTGCCTACCCCAGGACCCCCTGCACGTGTGTTGCCTACCCCAGGACCCCCTGCACGTGTGTTGCCTACCCCAGGACCCCCTTCACGTGTGTTGCCTACACCAGGACCCCCTTCACGTGTGTTGCCTACCCCAGGACCCCCTTCACGTGTGTTGCCTACCCCAGGACCCCCTGCACGTGTGTTGCCTACCCCAGGACCCCCTTCACGTGTGTTGCCTACCCCTGGACCCCCTGCACGTGTGTTACCTACCCCAGGACCCCCTTCACGTGTGTTGCCTACACCAGGACCCCCTTCACGTGTGTTGCCTACCCCAGGACCCCCTTCACGTGTGTTGCCTACCCCAGGACCCCCTGCACGTGTGTTGCCTACCCCAGGACCCCCTTCACGTGTGTTGCCTACACCAGGACCCCCTTCACGTGTGTTGCCTACCCCAGGACCCCCTTCACGTGTGTTGCCTACCCCAGGACCCCCTTCACGTGTGTTGCCTACCCCAGGACCCCCTGCACGTGTGTTGCCTACCCCAGGACCCCCTTCACGTGTGTTGCCTACACCAGGACCCCCTTCACGTGTGTTGCCTACCCCAGGACCCCCTGCACGTGTGTTGCCTACCCCAGGACCCCCTGCACGTGTGTTGCCTACCCCAGGAACCCCTTCACGTGTGTTGCCTACCCCAGGACCCCCTTCACGTGTGTTGCCTACCCCAGGACCCCCTGCACGTGTGTTGCCTACCCCAGGACCCCCTGCACGTGTGTTGCCTACCCCAGGACCCCCTTCACGTGTGTTGCCTACCCCAGGACCCCCTGCACGTGTGTTGCCTACCCCAGGAACCCCTTCACGTGTGATGCCTACCCCAGGACCCCCTGCACGTGTGTTGCCTACCCCAGGACCCCCTGCACGTGTGTTGCCTACCCCAGGACCCCCTGCACGTGTGTTGCCTACCCCAGGACCCCCTGCACGTGTGTTGCCTACCCCAGGACCCCCTGCACGTGTGTTGCCTACCCCAGGAACCCCTTCACGTGTGTTGCCTACCCCAGGACCCCCTTCACGTGTGTTGCCTACCCCAGGACCCCCTTCACGTGTGTTGCCTACCCCAGGACCCCCTGCACGTGTGTTGCCTACCCCAGGAACCCCTTCACGTGTGTTGCCTACCCCAGGACCCCCTGCACGTGTGTTGCCTACCCCAGGACCCCCTTCACGTGTGTTGCCTACCCCAGGACCCCCTTCACGTGTGTTGCCTACCCCAGGACCCCCTGCACGTGTGTTGCCTACCCCAGGACCCCCTTCACGTGTGTTGCCTACCCCTGGACCCCCTGCACGTGTGTTACCTACCCCAGGACCCCCTTCACGTGTGTTACCTACCCCAGGACCCCCTTCACGTGTGTTGCCTACCCCAGGACCCCCTTCACGTGTGTTGCCTACCCCAGGACCCCCTTCACGTGTGTTGCCTACCCCAGGACCCCCGTCACGTGTGTTGCCTACCCCAGGACCCCCTTCACGTGTGTTGTCTACCCCAGGACCCCCTTCACGTGTGTTGTCTACCCCAGGACCCCCTTCACGTGTGTTGTCTACCCCAGGAACCCCTTCACGTGTGTTGCCTACCCCAGGACCCCCTGCACGTGTGTTGCCTACCCCAGGACCCCCTTCACGTGTGTTGCCTACCCCAGGACCCCCTTCACGTGTGTTGCCTACCCCAGGACCCCCTTCACGTGTGTTGCCTACCCCAGGACCCCCTTCACGTGTGTTGCCTACCCCAGGACCCCCTTCACGTGTGTTGTCTACCCCAGGACCCCCTTCACGTGTGTTGTCTACCCCAGGACCCCCTTCACGTGTGTTGCCTACCCCAGGACCCCCTTCACGTGTGTTGCCTACCCCAGGACCCCCTTCACGTGTGTTGTCTACCCCAGGACCCCCTTCACGTGTGTTGTCTACCCCAGGACCCCTTCACGTGTGTTGTCTACCCCAGGACCCCCTTCACGTGTGTTGTCTACCCCAGGACCCCTTCACGTGTGTTGTCTACCCCAGGACCCCCTGCACGTGTGTTGCCTACCCCAGGACCCCCTTCACGTGTGTTGCCTACCCCAGGACCCCCTGCACGTGTGTTGCCTACCCCAGGACCCCCTTCACGTGTGTTGCCTACCCCAGGACCCCCTTCACGTGTGTTGCCTACCCCAGGACCCCCTTCACGTGTGTTGCCTACCCCAGGACCCCCTGCACGTGTGTTGCCTACCCCAGGACCCCCTGCACGTGTGTTGCCTACCCCAGGACCCCCTTCACGTGTGTTGTCTACCCCAGGACCCCCTTCACGTGTGTTGTCTACCCCAGGACCCCCTGCACG
>NC_091159.1:36356302-36368802 GCF_040958095.1 Procambarus clarkii | reverse complement strand
GTGAGAAGTGGTCGCTACACCGAGGTCTACACCTGCTCACAGTGAGAGGTGGTCGCTACACCGAGGTCTCAACCTGCCCACAGTGGGAGGTGGTCGCTACACCGAGGTCTCCGCCCGCCCACAGTGGGAGGTGGTCGCTACACCGAGGTCTCCGCCCGCCCACAGTGGGAGGTGGTCGCTACACCGAGGTCTCCACCTGCCCACAGTGAGAAGTGGTCGCTACACCGAGGTCTACACCTGCTCACAGTGAGAGGTGGTCGCTACACCGAGGTCTACACCTGCACAGTGAGAGGTGGTCGCTACACAGAGGTCTCCACCTGCCCACAGTGAGAAGTGGTCGCTACACCGAGGTCTACACCTGCCCACAGTGAGAGGTGGTCGCTACACCGAGGTCTACACCTGCCCACAGTGAGAGGTGGTCGCTACACCGAGGTCTACACCTGCCCACAGTGAGAGGTGGTCGCTACACCGAGGTCTACACCTGCTCACAGTGAGAGGTGGTCGCTACACCGAGGTCTACACCTGCCCACAGTGAGAGGTGATCGCTACACCGAGGTCTACACCTGCCCACAGTGAGAGGTGGTCGCTACACCGAGGTCTACACCTGCCCACAGTGAGAGGTGGTCGCTACACCGAGGTCTACACCTGCCCACAACCACAAGCATGTAAACACAGGTAATAACCTTCACCATTATATACCATTTTTGACCAAATACAATAAATATTACCCGAACTCTGATGAAAAAACATTATATGAACACAGGTGGTGAGCCCGCCACGGGGACACTCACGCCCCACAATACATAATTCCCGGATGAAATAGACTAGATAAACCCATCCTAGAAATAAAAACGAGCCAGAAACATGTCAAAATATGTACATAAACACCTCAGTGTGTACGGGCGAATGCTGCACAATTTTCATTTATACACACACATACAGTGTATGTTTAAATACAGGAGACAAACCTCACCAACACTCAGCCAACTACCAAAGGAGCTTAACTTAGTTACCATCACACCTACCACTACTACCTAATACACTTATTAGTTAATAAGTGGAATGCACTAGGAAGTGATGTGGTGGAGGCTGACTCCATACACAGTTTCAAGTGTAGATATGATAGAGCCCAGTAGGCTAAAAAATCTGTACACCATTAGATTGTCGGTTGAGGGGCGGGACCAAAGAGCTGAGGCTCAACCCCCGCAAGCACAACTAGGTGAGTACACACACACACAAGATTGAAAGACGGCTAATGTAGTCCCGATATACAAGAAGGGGGATAAACAGGAGGCACTGAACTACAGGCCAGTGTCCCTAACTTGCATACCATGCAAGATGATGGAGAAGATTGTACGAAAAAAGCTAGTGGAACATCTGGAACGAAGGAACTTTGTAACACAGTATCAACATGGGTTCAGGGATGGGAAGTCCTGCCTCACAGGATTAATTGAATTCTACGACCAGGCAACAAAAATCAGGCAAGAAAGAGAGGGGTGGGCAGACTGCATATTTTTGGATTGCCAGAAAGCCTTTGACACAGTACCACACAAGAGGCTAGTGAAAAAACTGGATAAGCGGGCAGGAGTGAAAGGGAAGGTACTCCATTGGATAAGGGAGTACCTAAGCAACAGAAGACAGCGAGTCTCAGATTGGCGAGGCGTCACCATGCAGTGGAGTCCCGCAGGGTTTAGTCCTTGGACCTATCAGTCCTGCTTCTGATATATGTAAAAGATCTCCCAGAAGATATAGAATCGTTCCTCTCATTGTTTGCTGATGATGCAAAAATTATGAGGACTAAAACAGAGGATGATAGTAGGAGGCTACAAAATGACCTAGACAGATTGAATGAATAGTCCAACAAATGGCTACCACAGTTCAACTCGAGTAAATGCAAGGACATGAAACTAGGCGGTGGAAACAGGGGGCCAGACACAGGATACCGAATGGGAGATGAAGTACTTCATGAAACGGACAGAGAGAAAGATCTAGGATTTGATATCACACCAAACCTGTGTTACGATCCCGATTCCATCGTCGGAGCATGGAGTAGCGACATCAATGCCATCTGTGAGTCCGCTCCTGAAACCCCCACAAATTGGACGACGCCATCTAGTGGTGACAGGATTATACCAGCAAGAGGCGCTAGATTCCTGTCCTAGTCAGCTCGAGAGGTAGCTGGTGCTGACCTCTGGTGAGGTGGCACCTAGAAAATCAGCGCCATTTGTTATAGGAGGAATTGTATGTCTATGTCCGAGTTCGTAAGTGATGTTTCCTAGTGTCCCATGTACTGACCAGTGCACTGATGACGTGTCTGTATCCACAGAGGCGACGTAGGGCTGCTGTGGTACGAGGACAGTCGGTCTACCCAAGGCAGCCAATAGCTCTCTACTCCGTTCTGCTTTACGGAAGCAGTGAGCCGCCGGCAGAGAAGAACTGTGTAGTGTTCTGTCTGCCTGTAACGTGGCAGTGACAGAATTCGGCGTACCCGGGACTGGCTAGCGGAAGAGACGACTGACAGTAAGGTGCTACAGAGGAGCGTAACCAACGAGTTGCAAGAAGCTCCTGCCAGGGGTTCGCTTTAAAAAAAACTTTAGTTCCACCAGCAAAGAACCCGGTTGCGACCCATTGTGGCCGTAACAACCTGTCTCCTGAAGCCCACATAAAAAGAATTACATCTGCGGCATACGCGAGGCTGGCTAACATCAGAACAGCCTTCAGGAACCTGTGTAAGGGATCATTCTGAACCTTGTAAACCGCATATATAAGACCAATCCTGGAGTATGCGGCCCCAGCATGGAGCCCGTACCATGTCAAGCACAGGACAAAGCTGGAGAGAGTTCAGAGGTATGCCACTAGGCTAGTCCCAGAACAAAGAGGCATGAGTTACGAGGAAAGGCTGCGTGAGATGCACCTTACGACACTGGAAAACAGAAGAGTAAGGGGAGACATGATCACTACCTACAAAATTCTCAGAGGAATTGACAGGGTAGATAAATATAAACTGTTTAACACGGGTGGTACGCGAACAAGGGGACACAGGTGGATACTGAGTACCCAAATGAGCCACAGAAACGTTAGAAAGAACTTTTTCATGTCAGAGTAGTTAACAGATGGAATGCATTGGGCAGTGATGTGGTGGAGGCTGACTCCATACACAGTTTCAAATGTAGATATGATAGAGCCCAATAGGCTCCGGAATCTGTACAACAGTTGACTGACGGGTGAGAGGCGGGACCAAAGAGCCAGAGCTCAATCCCCGCAAGCACAACCAAGCGAGTACAACTAGGTGAGCACACACACAGTGTCAGCAAGGCGGACAGTCTGCCTACTGACATAACTCATACTAAATTCCACATTACTAAACATTTTCCTACACCTCTCCAGCTTCTTTAACCTCTCCCCCACCCCATCCTCAAAAAAGGGTAACCTTGTCATGGGTAAAGTTTGGGGGAGAATGAGGTGGGAGTTGGGGGTGGAGAGGAGGTAGCGAGGGACAGCACAACCACTCCGCTGGAGCAGGTGACTCTCAACACCTGCCACACAGGTGTTGACGGATCACAACAAATACAATTTTCAACGTGAATGTGAAAGTTGTCACTGCCTTAGTCACTGTGGCACTGTAAGCGAGCTCTGAGCACCACGGTGGTGTACACAATATTTGAGGAGTGAATAGCACCAACGACCCTCAGGTTGAGGGCTGGAGGCGCGCTCCGTCATCCCAGGAGGAGCAGTCAGCTGTGACTTGCCACGCCCCCCCCACACTCCCACCACAACACAGCAAAAACTGCCAAATATTTGAAAGACGGCTTGTAAACATCCATTTGTAAACCTCTATCGTGTCACGCTCATCGCCTTTCCAGTGAATGCAATTTAAGCTTTGTTAATCTGTCTTCATATGACAGGTTTCTAATTTGGGGGATTAACTTAGTCATCCTACGCTGGACACGTTCAAGTGAATTTATATCCATTCTATAGTACGGCGACCAAAACTGAACTGCATAATCTAAATGGGGCCTAACCAGAGCAAGATATAGCTGAAGAACACCACCAGGTGTCTTGTTACTAACGCTTCTATTAATAAATCCCAGTGTCCTATTTGCCTTATTACGAACATTCATACATTGATCTTTTGGTTTTAAATTCTTACTAATCATAACTACCAGATCCCTTTCGCAATCCGACTTCGCAATCTCAACACCATCTAGCTCGTATCTTGTAACTCTATCATCATTACCTAGACTCAAACCTTTACATTTATCAGCATTAAACTACATCTGCCAATCTTTTGACCATTTCAAAACCCTATTTAGATCGTCTTGAAGTGATAGCGAGTCTTTTTCCGTGTTTATTTCCTTACCGATTGTTGTATCATAGGCAAATTAGCAAATGTTGCTACTCAAACCTGAATCTAAATCATATATTATATAAATTATATATATATATATATATATATATATATATATATATATAAACAACAGAGGTCCCAGGACAGAGCCTTGAGGAACTCCATTTACAACATTTCCCCACTCTGACTTAACCCCATTTATAATAACTATGTTTCCTTTGGTACAGCTAATCCAACTTAATATAGCACCCCCAATACTATGAGCCTCTATCATTTTAATCAGTCTTTCATGTGGCACTGTATCAAAAGCTTTGCTAAAGTCAAGGTACACATCAAAATCCTTACCACAATCAACGGCCTCAACTATGCTGGAATAAAATGATAGCAAATTTGTTAAACATGAACGGCCATTTGTAAAACCACGTTGCGAATCATTTATTAAATTTGTTTTTCAAGACGAAGACGAATTGTATTTGCAGTTATCAATTCAAGTGGAATGCATTAGAATTGATGTGGTGGAGGCTGACTCCATACACAGTCTCAAATGTAGATATGATAAGAGCTCGAGAAGCTCAGGAATCTGAACACCAGGTGATTAATGGTTGAGAGGCGGGACCAAAGAGCTGAGGCTCAACCTCCGCAAGCACAATTAGGTGAGCACAGCACCTCAACACTACCCCCAACACTCCGTATGATGAAACACACGTGTCCAGCCAACGCGGGGAAGGCCTCCAGCCCCCTGAGAGACAGACGACAGGTAGCCTGGAACATGAAGAAATTCAAGAGGAGTCACCATGACAACAACAGCCACGACGACTCTCCCGTGCAAGCAAACTCTGTCTCGACACTCTAAACATTAAGGAATGAAGGAGAATAACAAAAGGATTGAACAAAGTTCAACACTCACAGGAGACTGAGTTTGCGGAGGTCCTTGAAGGCTACCGGATGGACACACTCGATCCTGTTAGCGTTGAGGAGCCTGGTGGAGGAGAGAAGTATTAGCGTTGAGGAGTCTGGTGGAGGAGAGAAGTATTAGCGTTGAGGAGCCTGGTGAGGGAGAGAAGTATTAGCGTTGAGGGGCCTGGTGGAGGAGAGAAGTATTAGCGTTGAGGAGCCTGGAGGAGGAGAGAAGTATTAGTGTTGAGGAGCCTGGTGGAGGAGAGAAATATTAGCGTTGAGGAGCCTGGTGGAGGAGAGAAGTATTAGTGTTGAGGAGCCTGGTGGAGGAGAGAAGTATTAGCGTTGAGGGGCCTGGTGGAGGAGAGAAGTATTAGCGTTGAGGAGCCTGGTGGAGGAGAGAAGTATTAGCGTTGAGGAGCCTGGTGGAGGAGAGAAGTATTAGTGTTGAGGGGCCTGGTGGAGGAGAGAAATATTAGTGTTGAGGAGTCTGGTGGAGGAGAGAAGTATTAGCGTTGAGGGGCCTGGTGGAGGAGAGAAATATTAGTGTTGAGGAGTCTGGTGGAGGAGAGAAGTATTAGCGTTGATGAGCCTGGTGGAGGAGAGAAGTATTAGTGTTGAGGAGTCTGGTGGAGGAGAGAAGTATTAGTGTTGAGGAGTCTGGTGGAGGAGAGAAGTATTAGTGTTGAGGGGCCTGGTGGAGGAGAGAAGTATTAGTGTTGAGGAGCCTGGTGGAGGAGAGAAGTATTAGTGTTCAGGAGTCTGGTGGAGGAGAGAAGTATTAGTGTTGAGGAGTCTGGTGGAGGAGAGAAGTATTAGTGTTGAGGAGTCTGGTGGAGGAGAGAAGTATTAGTGTTGAGGAGTCTGGTGGAGGAGAGAAGTATTAGTGTTGAGGAGTCTGGTGGAGGAGAGAAGTATTAGCGTTGAGGGGTCTGGTGGAGGAGAGAAGTATTAGCGTTGAGGGGTCTGGTGGAGGAGAGAAATATTAGCGTTGAGGAGCCTGGTGGAGGAGAGAAGTATTAGCGTTGAGGGGTCTGGTGGAGGAGAGAAGTATTAGCGTTGAGGAGCCTGGTGGAGGAGAGAAGTATTAGCGTTGAGGAGTCTGGTGGAGGAGAGAAGTATTAGCGTTGAGGGGTCCGGTGGAGGAGAGAAGTATTAGCGTTGAGGAGCCTGGTGGAGGAGAGAAGTATTAGTGTTGAGGAGTCTGGTGGAGGAGAGAAGTATTAGCGTTGAGGAGTCTGGTGGAGGAGAGAAGTATTAGCGTTGAGGAGTCTGGTGGAGGAGAGAAGTATTAGCGTTGAGGAGTCTGGTGGAGGAGAGAAGTATTAGTGTTGAGGAGTCTGGTGGAGGAGAGAAGTATTAGTGTTGAGGAGTCTGGTGGAGGAGAGAAGTATTAGTGTTGAGGAGTCTGGTGGAGGAGAGAAGTATTAGTGTTGAGGAGTCTGGTGGAGGAGAGAAGTATTAGTGTTGAGGAGTCTGGTGGAGGAGAGAAGTATTAGTGTTGAGGAGTCTGGTGGAGGAGAGAAGTATTAGTGTTGAGGAGTCTGGTGGAGGAGAGAAGTATTAGTGTTGAGGAGTCTGGTGGAGGAGAGAAGTATTAGTGTTGAGGAGCCTGGTGGAGGAGAGAAGTATTAGTGTTGAGGAGCCTGGTGGAGGAGAGAAGTATTAGTGTTGAGGAGCCTGGTGGAGGAGAGAAGTATTAGCGTTGAGGGGTCTGGTGGAGGAGAGAAGTATTAGCGTTGAGGAGCCTGGTGAGGGAGAGAAGTATTAGCGTTGAGGAGCCTGGTGAGGGAGAGAAGTATTAGCGTTGAGGAGCCTGGTGAGGGAGAGAAGTATTAGCGTTGAGGAGCCTGGTGAGGGAGAGAAGTATTAGCGTTGAGGAGCCTGGTGAGGGAGAGAAGTATTAGCGTTGAGGAGCCTGGTGGAGGAGAGAAGTATGACAATTATGAAGAAACAACAATAACGGTGGTGGCGGAGACAGCATCTCTCACATCTTACACAACTCATATCCTAATACCTGATTATTGTTATAATTCACAACAAATTATACAATTAATAAAATCAAATACTATTTACTAACGGTTGCACCTTAATAATTAAGAAGGTACATAAAGAGCACAGTACATTAATTACACAAGAGGACGTTTCGGTCCGTCCAGAACCATTACCAAGTCTTATCACATAAGACGGACGGACCGAAACGTCGTCGTTTGTTCATCTTCTGAGGTGAGGTTTGGTCATCATATCTTCAGCCACGGTATTGTGACTCATCGTCTGCCATCACATAATGAGTCACAATAACAAGGCAGCACATACACACTCCCCACACCACACTCACACACATTACCAGCAACAACTGACATAAACATCTCAGTAATGGAAAGTTTAGTTTGTTATTGGTGTCCAATGGACTCGAGTACTCACAGGAGCTGCAGGTTGGTGAGTCCCCTCAGTAACCTGGACGATATGCTGGTGATCTTGTTGCCGTAGAGCACGCTGATGGGTCGTCACCACGACCACAACCACCCAGGAGAGGTGCAGGGGGGGGGTGGTCACCACGACCACAACCAGACAGGAGAGGTGTAGGGGGGGGGGGGGTCACCACGACCAACCAGAAGCCACACAGTGGAGAAGTGAGGAAAAAACACAATTATTGTTATGAAACAAAAATATGAAAGTACTTTAAAACACCAAAATTCTGTATATATATAACACCAGAAGTCTTAATGAAACACACGGGTGACGACCCCACCTCTGGCAAGTATCATCATTACAACATCTCTTCAAGTATTATGTTTAAAACTAAAACAAAAATTGGTATATGAATAATTACAAATTATTTTTCTTGTCAAGGTATTTATCTATCTATCTCTATATCTATATATATATATATATATATAGAGATATATATATATATATATATATATATATATATATATATATATATATATATATATATATATATATATATATATACACACATTTGACAATATATAACCACTTTTGAAGATGTGTTGCTTAACACGAAAGCGCTCAAGTAATTTCTTGCTTCAATTTTCCTTCTTAGTTATACATTGTCACGTAATTCATCTACTGTTATACACAGAAATTCCATTATTATGATATATCGATGAACAAAACCATAGGAGCCGTGAAGGGGGTTCGAACCTATGCGCTGGGAGTTCCCAGGCGTGCTTTGTCAACTGCGCCACCACGTGGTCAAAAAAGTGCAACCTGGGGTACTACAACACCCACTGGGGTTCCCGAGGCTTCCACTCGAGCCGCATACATGGGGGGGGGGGGGTGTTTCACACAACCTTTCCCCCATGACGCGGGCGTAGTTCTACCTCTGACGCCCCTCTTTCAATACACATTATGAAATATATCACGATACTGTGATAATGAAATATATCATAATAATGAGAGGTGTTAATGTGGGCAGGGGAGGGGGGGGTAGCGCAGTCTTTGGGAAGGGCGTGGGGGAGGGTGGATGGGGGTACATGTGGCTTGTGGGCGTATGGAGGAGAGTGGGCGGGCGTGTGTGGGTGTGAAGGCGGGCGTGTGGTGGCGGGTGTGGGTGTGAAGGCGGGCGGGTGGGGTGTGGGTAGCAGTACTTACAGAGAGTTGAGACTGTCCAGGCCGTGGAAGGCGTCCTCGGCCACCTCGCTGATCTCGTTGTTGCTCAAGTCGCTGTTAGTGAGACATTTCCTTCCTTATAACATCCATCGACTTAAGTACTCGCAAGTATACTAATTTCTTCAATAACAAACTTGTATAATAGTCAAACTGGTTCTCTCTCTCTCTCTCTCTCTCTCTCTCTCTCTCTCTCTCTCACACACACATTCGATGGGTTACAGGTAAGCTTCTAACATGGATCGAAATGAGGGCAGTAATCAGACTGGAGAAATGTCACAAGTGGAGTACTACAGGGTTCAGTTCTTGCACCGGTAATGTTCATTGTCTACATAAATGATCTACCAGATGGAATAGAGAATTATATGAACATCTTTACTGATGATGCTAAGATAATAGGAAAGATAAGAGACTTAGTGAATTACATGATTGTAATGTCTTTCAAGAAGACCTGAACAAAA
Organism: Procambarus clarkii; assembly: GCF_040958095.1. NCBI lineage: Eukaryota > Metazoa > Arthropoda > Malacostraca > Decapoda > Cambaridae > Procambarus > Procambarus clarkii. The sequence goes on along the minus strand of NC_091159.1, from coordinate 36,359,463 downwards.
TAATTATATGGAGCAATACTTGTCAAATAGAATTTGATGTGAATAAATGCCATGTTATGGAATGTGGAATAGGAAAACATAGACCTCACACAACCTACAAATTATGTGAGAAATCTTTAAAAAAATATGATAAAGAGAGATCCAGGGGGTGGTTCTAGACAGAAAACTATCACCTGAGGACTACATTAAGAACAGTGTGCGAGGAGCCTATGCTACACTTTCTAACTTCAGAATTGTTTTTAAATACATGGATGGTGAAATACTAAAGAAATTGTTCACGACTTTTGTTAGGCCAAAGCTAGAATATGCAGCGGTTGTGTGGTGCCCATATCTTAAGAAGCACATCAACAAACTGGAAAAGGTGCAAAGACATGCTACTAAGTGGCTCCCAGAACTGAAGGGCAAGAGCTACGAGGAGAGGTTAGAGGCATTAAATATGCCAAAACTAGAAGTAAAAGAGGGGATATGATCACAACGTACAGTATAGTAAAAGGAATCGTTAAAATTGATAAGGAAGACTTCCTGAGACCCGGAACTTCAAGAACAAGAGGTCATAGATTTAAACTAACTAAACAAAGATGCCGAAGAAATATAAGAAAATTCACTTTCGAAGAGTGGTAGACGGTTGGAACAAGTTAGGTGAGAAGGTGGTGGAGGCCAAAACCGTCAGTACTTTCAAAGCGATATACGACAAAGAGAGCTGGGAAGACGGGACACCACGAGCGTAGCTCTCATCCTGTAACTACACTTAGGTAATTACACTTTATAAGGTAGATAAAGACAGTTTAACACAAGGCACACTCGCACAGGCGACACAGATGGAAGCTGAGTATCCGAATGAGCCACAGACACATTAGAAAGAACGTCTTCAGTGTTAAATTAGTTAACAAATGGAATGCATTAGGCAGTGATGTGGTGGAGGCTGACTCCATACACAGTTTCAAATGTTGATATGATGAAGCCCAATAGACTCAGGAACCTGTGCACCAGTTGATTGACAGTTGAGAGGCGGGATCAAAGAGCCGAAGCTGAACCCCGGCAAGTTCAACTAGGCGAGTACAACTAGGTGAGTACACACACAGTAACCAAATACTAACAACAAACTTGCCGCACTTGCACTTTAAGTTCAAGTTCAAGTTGGGTTGGGCTGGGTTAGGTCAGGTCAATTTAGTACACAAGTGTATGTGTAATGAACGCTTAAGAGACGGGATCAGTGCGCGGGATATTTGTCCAACAACTTTAGTAGACAGGTAAATGTTTGACACATTTATACATATATCTGGCTCATACTGACACACAGTCTACGAACGTGTACACATTTATTTCATCATGCGTAATAATATATCGAGGAATCACAAGGGCTATACACTGAAAGGTGTATATCTAGGGATGTATAGCCCTCCCCCGGGTGATAGGCCTACAGCCCAACACTAAGCCATATATATATACAAGCCCAAATACTTTACTAATAACTATGCCTATCATCTATACGCTTGTATTCACCAAAAGCCTAAACGAAATCTGCCTCCAGGGCTAGACCAGGCTTTGTCAATTATATTTTTGTCCACTAACGAAACCTGTACATCTTCCTCAGTGATAGCGGATACATTAGTATTTATTGAACGGTTTAAGAGCTCCGGAGCGCTGCGAGGTAGTCTATAGCAATACCATTCTTGGGTTGCGAAGTCTCCAAGCTAGCGAGTTGTTAACCAAGCCGCCATGACTGACGAAAGATGTACAGGTTTCGTAAGTGGAGACACAAGTGTGATTGAGGAGTGGCGGACGTGGTGTGGGGACACTCACATGCGCTTCAGGAGACGGTAGGGCGTGAAGATCTTGGAGGGGACGTGGCTGATCTCGTTGTGCTCCAGGCGTCTGTAGGGACAAGAGTGGTGGTCAGTACTGTTGACAGGGGGGAGGTGTTTGAGGGCGGGGGGAGGTGCTGGAGGCCGAAGGGAGGTGTTGGAGGCCGGGGGGAGGTGCTGGAGGCCGGGGGAGGTGCTGGAGGCCGAGGGGAGGTATTGGAGGCCGAAGGGAGGTGCTGGAGGCCGGGGGGAGGTGCTGGAGGCCGGGGGGAGGTGCTGGAGGCCGGGGGGAGGTGCTGAAAGCCGGGGGAGGTGCTGGAGGTCAGGAGGGGGAGGTGCTGGAGGCCGGGGGGAGGTGCTGGAGGCCGGGGGGAGGTGCTGGAGGCCGGGGGGAGGTGCTGGAGGACGGGGGGAGGTGCTGGAAGCCGGGGGGAGGTGCTGGAGGCCGGGGGGAGGTGCTGGAGGCCAGGGGGAGGTACTGGAGGCCGGGGGGAGGTGCTGGAGGCCGGGGGGAGGTGCTGGAGGCCGGCGGGAGGTGCTGGAGGACGGAGGGGGGGCGGGGACACTGAGGGTTAAGGAGACATTAAAAATGAATAACGAAGCCCCAACATCAACAACAGTAACGGTGGGACTCATGATGGAAATATGTTGTTTACGCTGAAACAGTGTGGCGCAGGGTGTGGACACTGGCTGCCACACCCATACAGTGTGGCGCAGGGTGTGGACACTGGCTGCCACACCCATACAGTGTGGCGCAGGGTGTGGACACTGGCTGCCACACCCATACAGTGTGGCGCAGGGTGTGGACACTGGCTGCCACACCCATACAGTGTGGCGCAGGGTGTGGACACTGGCTGCCACACCCATACAGTGTGGCGCAGGGTGTGGACACTGGCTGCCACACCCATACAGTGTGGCGCAGGGTGTGGACACTGGCTGCCACACCCATACAGTGTGGCGCAGGGTGTGGACACTGGCTGCCACACCCATACAGTGTGGCGCAGGGTGTGGACACTGGCTGCCACACCCATACAGTGTGGCGCAGGGTGTGGACACTGGCTGCCACACCCATACAGTGTGGCGCAGGGTGTGGACACTGGCTGCCACACCCATACAGTGTGGCGCAGGGTGTGGACACTGGCTGCCACACCCATACAGTGTGGCGCAGGGTATGGACACTGGCTGCCACACCCATACAGTGTGGCGCAGGGTGTGGACACTGGCTGCCACACCCATACAGTGTGGCGCAGGGTGTGGACACTGGCTGCCACACCCATACAGTGTGGCGCAGGGTGTGGAACACTGGCTGCCACACCCATACAGTGTGGCGCAGGGTGTGGACACTGGCTGCCACAT
>NC_091159.1:36311302-36351302 GCF_040958095.1 Procambarus clarkii | reverse complement strand
AACCCCCTGTTTATGAATGAAGTAAGTAATTATCAAAAGAAGGCACCAAACCGGGAAGGCTATGTAGCACCATCAAATACGCAAAATAATCAGAGGGCGCTAAATATCACCAAGGATGCCAATACGAGAACAAAAACGCATAAGGCGAACGATATCAAAAGTATCCGAGTCACCAAGAATTCTATCGAGGGACAGGTGACCGCGAGGGGCGGTCGGAAAGCAAAACATACGCTCGTCCTGGAAGTCAGGACATTCAAGAAGGACATGCACGACCGTAAGAGGGACAATGCAACTAGGACAATAAGGAGCAGGGCGGCGCTCCATCAAGTGACCATGGGTTAAGCGAGTATGGCCAATACGCAACCTCGCCAGAGCTGTTTCCCACCGCCGGTTACGGTGGAAGGAGGACTGCCACGAGGAAACACAACATTTAAGAGTACGTAGCTTGTTACCAGTAACAGACAACCAAGAAGCCTGCCAACGGGTAAGGACTGAGGAATGGATAACCGGGTAAAAGTCGGAATACGGAATGCCCTTACGAGAGATGGGACAAGAGCGGACAGCTTCCTTGGCGGCAGCATCCGCACGCTCATTTAAAGACACACCAATATGGCTGGGAACCCAACAAAACTCAACCGACTTAAATTTACTATGAACGAGAAACAGCCAATGCTGGATCTCGACAACCACTGGATGAACTGGATTAAAGGACCCGAGAGCCATGAGGGCACTACGAGAGTCAACAACAACTACAAAGGAAGACTGACAACGAGAAAGTAGGAGACGAAGAGCATAGAGAATAGCATAAAGTTCCGCTGTAAAGATGCTAGTCTCCGGAGGCAAGCGACACATATAAGTGCGATCAGGAAAAACAACAGAGTAGCCAACACCGTCCGCTGACTTAGACCCATCGGTGAAGACAGAAACGGAGCGGGAGTGAGAAGAAAAGTGCTCGAGGAAAAGGCGTTTTAGAACCGTAGGAGGGGTAAAAGCTTTAGTGATACGGGTCAAGGAAGTACAAAACCGCGGAAGAGGGACCCTCCACGGGGGCAAAGAAGGAACAACACGAGGAGAAACATCAGAAATACGAACGGAAAGAGAATCCTGCAGGCGAGATAACCGGACAGAAAGAGGGAGGTGGTGAAGAGGAACAGGAACCGCAGGAGGGGTAAAAGTTAAAGCACGACAGAGGCGAGAGGAAGGATGTTGCAAGGACCGCGCAAGATAGCGAAGACAGTAGCGATCACGGCGGTCCTGGAGAGACAGGAAGCCAGTGTCAACATACAAGCTAAGGACGGGAGTCGAACGAAAGGCACCAGAACTGAGGCGCAACCCAGTATGGTGCAAAGCATCAAGACGGCGAAGAGTAGAAGGAGAAGCAGACGAGTAAGCAGGGCAACCATAATCGAGCTTAGACAGGACGAGAGAAGAATGTAAAGCAAGGAGAGTGCGCCTATCTGCCCCCCAAGAAGTATGGGACAAGACCCGAAGGAGGGTAAGGGCCTTAGAGCACTCAACACGGAGGTAAGAGATATGGGGAGACCAAGACAAACGAGTGTCAAGGAACAACCCCAAAAGCTTCGCGGAATCTTTGTATTCAAGGGGATGACCATAAAGTGACAAAGAGGGACGAAGAACAACCCGTTTCCGCGTAAATGTCATGGCACAAGTCTTAGAAGTAGAGAACTTGAAGCCATGATCAGTGGCCCAAGACGACACGGCATCAATTGCAAGTTGAAGCCGGCGTTGAAGGAGAGGCGAATCATCACCCTGACAACAAAGGGTAAGATCATCGACATAGAGAGCGGAGAAGACACCAGAAGGAAGAGAGGAAAGAAGACCATTGAGGGCAACCAGAAAAAGAGTAGTGCTCAGAACACTACCCTGGGGCACACCTTCGTATTGCTGAAAAGAGGGAGAGAGAGCGGTACCAAGGCGCACCCGAAAGGAACGACGAGAGAGGAAGCTGCGGAGAAAGAGAGGGAGATGACCACGAAGGCCAAAAGAATGAAGTTGAGATAGGATATGATAACGCCAAGTGGTGTCGTAAGCCTTTTCCAGGTCAAAAAGGACGGCAACAACGGAGGTCTTCGCAGCAAAAGCAGTACGAATATAGACCTCCAAGTTCACCAGGACATCTGTCGTGCTGCGGCACTTGCGGAAACCAAATTGAGAAGGGGAGAGGAGGTGATGGTGTTCCAGGAACCACATCAGACGAACGTTAACCATACGTTCAAAAAGTTTGCAGACACAACTTGTGAGAGCAATAGGGCGAAAGTCCTTAGGGGAAGTACCCAGAGACCCCGGTTTGCGAACAGGGAGGACAACGGCATCGAGCCAGTCCTCAGGGACTGACGACGACTCCCAGATCCGATTATACAGACTCAGTAAATACTGAGACGTGCTCGGAGGGAGATGGCGAAGCATCTCATAATGAATACCATCGGAGCCCGCCGCCGTAGAACCGCAGAGGGCCAGAGCAGAACGAAGTTCAGAGAGAGAGAAGGGATCATTATAGGGAAGCTGAAGATGAGTGCAGAAATCTAAAGGACGAGACTCAAGGACAGGTTTACGAAGAAGGAAAGATTGGGGAAGATGAAGACCAGAGCTAACAGAAGAAAAGTGGGAACCCAGTTCGGAAGCGACCTGCAACGGGTCCGCCACAAGAGTATCATGGAGGTGAAGGACCGGTGAAACATCGGGAACGAACTTACCCGCTATCTTGCGGATACGCTTCCAGATCTGGGCCAGAGGGGTTTCGGACGTAAGTGTTGAGACATAAGATGCCCAACATTCACGTTTAGCCGTACGGATGGCCCTACGGGCCACCGCACTCGCTTTCCGAAAGAAAAGAAAAGAATCGGTCGTCTGCCTACGGCGGTGCCTCTTCCAGGCTGCACGCTTACAGCGGACAGCCCGAGCACAGTCCGCATTCCACCAGGGAACGCACTTCCGCGGACCCCGAGAGGAAGAGCGAGGAATAGAGCGGAGGGCAGCGTTGAAGACAGTGTCATGAAAAAGGAGGAGAGCGCGAGAGAGAGGCAGAAGGGAGAGGTCAGAGAGAGCAGCACTGAGGGTAAATAGGGTCCAGTCTGCCTTAGCAAACTGCCACCTAGGGAAAGAGAGGGAAGGGCGAAAAGAGAAAAAGGAAACAAGGATGGGGAAATGATCACTTCCATGGAGGTCATCAAGAACCTGCCACGTGAAATCTAAGTAAAGAGAAGAAGAGCAGAGAGAAAGATCAAGACAAGAAAGGGTGCGAGTCCGAGAGTCCAAATGAGTGGGCTCACCAGAATTCAGAAGAGACAGGGAAGAAGATAGGAGAAACGGCTCAAGGAGGCGACCCCGGGTATTCGTCAGAACGTCACCCCAAAGAGAATGACGACAATTGAAGTCACCCAGCAGGAGCACAGGCTCCGGCAAGGAGTCTAGGAGGTGTTTCAAATCAGGAAGAGAGAGCGGGACACTCGGGGGGAGATAAATGGAACAAACTGTGTACCATTTCCCCACAAAGATACGAGCAGCAGAACAATGGAGAGGCGAAGGAAAAAGTAAAGGAACAAAGGGAACATCCGCACGAATCAAGAGAGCAGAAGAATTAGAAGCCCCAGCAATGGCTGGGGGGGGGGAGAGAAAGGAATAGCCACGAAAACGACCAGGACGAGCACCAAGCATTGGCTCCTGGAGACAGACACAAAGGGGCGAAAACCGCGAAATCAGAAGTTGGAGTTCGAGGAAATTGGCGTAATAACCTCGAACGTTCCATTGAAGAATGGACAACGACGGGAAGAGAAAGGACAAAAACAGAGAACAAGGAAGAAACAAAGGCGAAAGAGCGACAGAGCACGTTAAAGAATATCAGGGTCGGGATCAGGGTCAGCAAAGTCAGGGTTAGGGGGCATGGGTAAACTGAGCAAAGACGGAGGGAAGGAAACGGGAGAACAGATCAGAGGTGGGCGGGCGGGGTCCGGAGGAGGAGGAGGAAGAGGAGGAGACAACGGAGAGGAGCGGTCAAGGACAGCAGTAGGAAGAGGGGGAGTAGAAAGAGGGGAGCGCACCCCAGCAAGAGCAGCAACCGAAAGGGAAGCAGGGGCCAAAGAAACCTCCATAGCAGGAACAGGGGGTGCAACCATTGAAACGGGAGGGGAAGGAGCAACAGAGCCAGAAGTAGGAGCTAAGGAAGAAAGCGAAGCCTTCTTACCCGCCGGGGAAGAGGAAGGAGAGGAGCCAGGCTTACGCTTCTGACTTAAAGAGACAGGTGTCCCAGCAACTACGTACCGGGCAACGGATTCCAGCGTCTCAACAGGAGAAGCCGAACGAGAGCACACACGACGGTCGTTAGGAGAGCGATGGACATCCGCCTGCACCGACAGGCGGCGGGGAGAGTCGAGAGATGGAGGAAGAGGATGGGAAGGAGGATCGGAGGGGGACGAGGAAGAAGACACAGGAGACATGACAGACCGGGTGGAAAGAAGGGGAACCCCAGACAGAGGACCAGGAGGGGGACCCCTCGGGAAAGAACTCAAAGGAACAGAGGAGGGGGCAGTGGGCGTATCAGGGTCCAAGGCCCGGAAACGGTTGAGAGTCTGAGGAAGGGGGGAAGGACGAGGAGAGGAAGAGCGCAACACGCGAGCATAAGAGATGTTAGTATAAGGCGGGAGCCGGCGAACCTGGCGCCTCGCCTCAGGAAAAGACAAACGCTCCCGGTGCTTCAGGTTAAGGACGGCCGCCTCAAGCTTGTAATGGACACAGGCACGGGAGAACGTAGGATGGGCCTCACCGCAGTTGAGGCAGCGAGCTTGGGGAGAAGTGCACTCCGACTTAGAGTGACCTTCACTCCCACACAAAGGACAGAGAGAGACAGTCCCAGAGCAGCGGAGGGCACCATGCCCAAACCTCCAGCACTTATTACAAAGTCGAGGAGAAGGAATATACTCCTGGACAGAGCACCTAGCACCAGCAAGAATGACAGAGGATGGAAGGGTCCTACCATCAAAGGTGATCTTCACAACGCGAAGGGGTTGACGTCGACGACCACGAGGGGGACGAGTAAACGAGTCAACCTGGAGGACAGAATGGCCTTGGGCATCAAGGATATGCCGAATATCATCGTGGCAATCCTGCAGATTCCGAACACCGGTTGCAACATGGGGTGGGAGGAGAATAGTGCCAACACTGGAATTCATCTGAACGTTCTTGGAGACCCGAACAGGGATCTCGCCAAGGCAAGATAAGGCAGCCAAGCGGGAAGCCGCATCCTGAGAAGGAGCAGCAACGACACGTGTACCGAGACGAGTGGGGTTGAAAGTAACACACGCATCCACGGAATCTACAAGATGCCGATGGAGGGAGAAATCGTCAGGAGGCGCAGAATCAAGAGGGAGGAGATCAAAGTATTTGGCCCATGAAGCAGGACCAAACAAGGCCTGATACGCATCAGCACGGGAAGGAATCGAGCGAGTGCGGTTGGGGCGCGAACGGCGTTGAGAACCCCTAGAGAGAGAGGGGTCAAAAGGCGCAGTAGTCACAACGAAAGACTTAGCCACACCAGGGGACGAAGTGGTCACCACCGGGGGCTGGAGGCTCGACCCAACCTCAGAGGAGGGAGGGGAGCTGGGGGAAGAAGTCAGGACGGTCAAAGGAGGAGCAAGGTCGGGGCCCAACGCAGCGGGAGCTACAGAGCCTGGTCTTCCAATACAGGCCGACTCGGGGGCTTGGTCGCCCACCCCACGAGCCGTTTATGAATGAAAAGCGGTTTACACACGACTCACAACTGCTGACTTTCGAACATATCCGGAACAAGTGCTTCACTGACGAATTTTGTTCGAATCACAACGCTATAAATGCTTCACCCACGTACTACAAATAATCGCCAACATAACCTAAACACCTAACCTAACCTAACCTATGCCTATATATACACAATATGCCAATATATTATAATATTAATTTATACTTGAGAAAATTCCCGTTTTGAATGAACAGCATGTTAAAATTTATGAATGCGTCTGTGGGGTTGACCGCTGAATGTAATGGACTTGAGTCGAGGACGGGTTGCAGCCCGTCCTCCAAACAAAGATCCAAAAGTGATTCCATGCACCCACCAAACCCCCTGTTTATGAATGAAAAGCGGTTTACACACGACTCACAACTGCTGACGTTCGAACATATCCGGAACAAGTGCTTCACTGACGAATTTTGTTCGAACCACAACGCTATAAATGCTTCACCCACGTACTACAAATACAAATAATCGCCAACAGAACCTAAACACCTAACCTAACCTATGCCTATATATGCACAATATGCTAATATACTACAATATTAATTTATATATGAGAAAATTCCTATTTTGAAAGACAAGCATGTTAAAATTCATGAATGCTTCTTTGGGGGGGTCGACTGCTGAATGGAATGGACTTGGTCTGAGGACGGGACCACTGTTAGACAGTGGCGTCTAACAGCTTGGTTGAGGAGACCACAAACCGCGGGGACGCAGGTCCTCTGAGAAACATCAAGGTAACATACAAATATCTTGACCATCTGGTCAAATAATGGAACACACACCGTGCTAAATGATGCTAGATACATTACACTGGCTCTTGCTAAACTTATATAAAAATTCACAGAAAATTTCAATTATTTATTATTTTTATTAATATTGTTAAAATGGTTTAACATTATTATTATCATTACTGTATATTATTTTTATTATCATCATCGTCGACATGCTGGCACATGTGAAGGGAGGCCGGGAGGCTCAAGGGCGAGGAAGCTGTATAATGGAAGATGTGCTCTGAATTAGGGCCAGACCTGCGCACCAGACATGTGTTATCATGAGGACACCACCAATGGGGGCCACCATGAGGACACCACCAATGGGGGCCACCATGAGGACACCACCAAGGTGGCCACCATGAGGACACCACCAAGGTGGCCACCATGAGGACACCACCAAGGTGGCCACCATGAGGACACCACCAAGGTGGCCACCATGAGGACACCACCAAGGGGGCCACCATGAGGACACCACCAAGGGGGCCACCATGAGGACACCACCAAGGGGGCCACCATGCGGACACCACCAAGGTGGCCACCATGAGGACACCACCAAGGTGGCCACCATGAGGACACCACCAAGGTGGCCACCATGAGGACACCACCAAGGGGGCCACCATGAGGACACCACCAAGGGGGCCACCATGAGGACACCACCAAGGGGGCCACCATGAGGACACCACCAAGGGGGCCACCATGCGGACACCACCAAGGTGGCCACCATGAGGACACCACCAAGGTGGCCACCATGAGGACACCACCAAGGTGGCCACCATGAGGACACCACCAAGGGGGCCACCATGAGGACACCACCAAGGGGGCCACCATGAGGACACCACCAAGGGGGCCACCATGCGGACACCACTAAGGGGGCCACCATGCGGACACCACCAAGGGGGCCACCATGAGGACACCACCAAGGGGGCCACCATGAGGACACCACCAAGGGGGCCACCATGAGGACACCACCAAGGGGGCCACCATGCGGACACCACCAAGGTGGCGACCATGAGGACACCACCAAGGTGGCCACCATGAGGACACCACCAAGGGGGCCACCATGCGGACACCACCAAGGGGGCCACTATGAGGACACCACCAAGGTGGCCACCATGAGGACACCACCAAGGTGGCCACCTTGAGGACACCCCCAAGGGGGCCACCATGAGGACACCACCAAGGTAGCCACCATGAGGACACCACCAAGGGGGCCACCATGAGGACACCACCAAGGTAGCCACCATGAGGACACCACCAAGGGGGCCACCATGAGGACACCACCAAGGGGGCCCCACATAAAGCAACCAGTGTCACCAGAGAGGTACCAGCGGGGGCACCATACAAGTACCAGCGGGGCGCCATAGGGGCACCGCCACAGACCCTCGCAGGGTGCCCCATTAACCATACAAATTCAATCACTAACTTGAGCGCTGGTGACGCGCGGGCGTGGGAAATCAGTGCTTGTCCACACTCGCCGCTCAACGTAAGGTATACACATATGTATACACACATACAGATGAAGCGCCCTTCTCTGGGTATACATACACCTTAATGCTTCACTATGCCCAGGACTCATGTCAGACGTCCTTATCAACTATGGAGAAGTTGGTGGACCTTAACCCCGGCGCCATAGTAATCAATCCTGCTCTCACTACTTCTCTAGACCGACACAACCCAGCCAGTCGTATCCGTATATAGCCCTTAAAACACTTATAACAAAAAAACTAAGAGTGAAAATAAAAATATGTTGTTAACCGAAGCAAGATATTAAAACTTTTTTGTGTGAACTTGGCGGGCTATGAAGACCCTGTGATTGGCTGGTCTCGTGGATCACCCAATTGGAACACAAGTTATGTTTCTTGAATAAAATAGTTTTTCGATAAATAACTGACCCTTCGTGTGGTTATCTGTATCCGAGCAACTCGAGACTACACACACACGCACGCGTCATAAAACAGTCCTGTCGTCGGAAGAGGAAGCTTGTTCCCTTAGTGGCCAACGACTAAAATATCACTAAATGTAACTTACAAGTCACTAACTCCTAGGTATCTATTTTACTGATAGGAACAACTTGCAACTTTACTAAACTGGACTTCAACATTGTCTTAAGCGTGCTGCTCTCTCATGTGAAGTTGCTTTAGAGCGCCCATCCTCCAGAGTGACAACGTGGACAGTTTACCCGTCGTCTGCAACGTCTTCCCCACCGCTACACCCCCCCCCCCTCCATCACATCCAGACGCCGCACCAACAACAGTTATGAAGACGATATAGTCCGTTCGTATCCACTATCAGGAGAAAGCGTCAACGTTGCCACATTTGACAGTTAGAAAATGTTGGAAACATGTCTGAATAACATTTTGCGCAATCGCTGCGTCGTACCCGGTCGATACGGGAGCCGGTCGGCCGAGCAGACAGCACGCTGGGCTTGTGATCCTGTGGTCCCGGGTGCGATCCCGGGCGCCGGCGAGAAACAATGGGCAGAGTTTCTTTCACCCTATGCCCCTGTTACCTAGCAGTAAAATAGGTACCTGGGTGTCAGTCAGCTGTCACGGGCTGCTGCCTAGGGGTGGAGGCCTGGTCGAGGACCGGGCCGCGGGGACACTAAAGCCCCGAAATCATCTCAAGATAATCTCAAGAAGATATACCCATGTGACGGTGTGGCCTTCAGCGAAGCCATCTTCAGACGCACGTGTACTCACCTATTTGTGTTTCCGTGGTTGAGCTTTGGCTCTTTGGTCCCGCCTCTCAACTGTCAATCAACTGGTATACAGAATCCTGAGCCTACTGGGCTCTATCATATCTACATTTGAAACTGTGTATGGAGTCAGCCTCCACCACATCACTGCCTAATGCATTCCACCTGTTAACTACTCTGACACTGAAAAAGTTCTTTCTAACGTCCCAGTGGCTCATTTGGGTACTCAGTTTTCACCTGTGTCCCCTTGTTCGAGTACCACCTGTGTTAAAAAGTTCATCCTTATCTACCCTGTTAATTCCTCTGAGAATTTTGTAGGTAGTGATAATTTCTCCCCTTACTCTTCTGTATTCCAGTGTCGTGAGGTGCATTTCACGCAGCCTTTCCTTGTAACTCATGCCTCTTAGTTCTGGGACTTGCTTAGTGGCATACCTCTGAACTCTTTCCAGCTTTGTCTTGTGCTTGACAAACTACGGGCTCCATGCTGGGGCCGCATACTCCAGGATTGGTCTTACATATGCTATGTACAAGGTTCTAAATGATTCCTTACACAGGTTCCTGAAGGCTGTTCTGATGTTAGTCAGCCTCGCGGATGCCGTAGATGTAATTTTTTTTTTATGTGGGCTTCAGGATTGAATGTTGTGAATGAATCTTCAGTATGTTGTGTACAAGATTCTAAACAATACCTTACACAGGTTCCTGAACGCTGTTCTGATGTTAGCCAGCCTTGCATATGCCGCAGACGTAATGCTTTTCATGTGGGCTTCAGGAGACAGGTTTGGTGTGATATCAATTCCTAGATCTTTCTCTCTTTCCGTTTCATTAAGTACTTCATCTCCTATTCTGTATCTTGTGTCTGGCCTCCTGTTTCCACCACCTAGTTTCGTTTTTTGCATTTACTCGGGTTAAACTTTAACAGCCATTTGTTGGACCATTCATTCAGTCTGTCTAGGTCGTCCTGTAGCCTTCTACTATCATCCTCTGTTTCAATCCTCCTCATAATTTTTGCATCATCAGCAAACATTGAGAGAAACGATTCTATACCCTCTGGGAGATCATTTACATATATCAGAAAAAGTATTGGTCCAAGGACTGACCCCTGCGGGACTCCACTTGTGACGTCACGCCAATCCGATACCTCACCCCTCACAGTGACTCGTTGTCTTCTGTTACTTAGGTACTCCCTTATCCAACGGAGTACCTTCCCTTTCACTCCAGCCTGCATCTCCAGCTTTTTCACTAGCCTCTTGTGTGGTACTGTATAAAAGGCTTTTTGACAATCCAAAAATATGCATTCTGCCCACCCCTCACTTTCTTGCCTGATTTTTGCTGCCTGGTCGTAGAATTCAATTGACCCTGTGAGGCAGAACTTGCCATCCCTGAACCCATGTTGATGCTGTGTTACAAAGTTCTTTCGCTCCAGATGTTCCACTAGCTTTCTTCGCACAATCTTCTCCATCAGCTTGCATGGTATGCAGGTTAGGGACACTGACCTGCAGTTCAGTGCCTCCTGCCTACCCCCTTTCTTGTATATTGGAACTACATTAGCTGCCTTCCAAATTTCTGGCAGCTCCCCTGTTTTCAGTGATTTGTTATACACTATGGAGAGTGGCAGGCACAGTGCTTCTGCTCCTTCCTTTAGTATCCATGGGGAGATTCCATCTGGGCCTATAGCCTTTGTCACATCCAACTCTAGTAAACACTTCCTTACTTCCCCTCTGGTAATCTCAAACTCTTCTAGTGGTTCCTGGGTAACTATTTCCTCTCTTATCTCTGGAATCTCTCCTTGCTCTAAGGTGAAGACCTCCTGGAATTTCTTATTCAGTTCCTCAAACACTTCCTTGTCGTTTGTAGTGAATCCTTCTGCCCCTATCCTTATATTCATTACCTGTTCCTTTACTGTTGTTTTTCTCCTCATGTGACTATGCAGCAATTTGGGTTAAGTCTTTGCCTTGCTTGCGATGTCATTTTCGTATTATATTTCTGCCTCTCTTCTCATCCTGACATATTCATTCCTGGCACTCTGGTATCTTTCTCTGCTCTCAATTGTCCTGTTATTCCTATAGTTTCTCCATGCTCTATTACTTTGCTGCTTAGCTATCTTGAGGTTATCTTGAGTTGATTTCGAGGCTTTTTTTTTTAGTGTCCCCGCGGCCCGGTTCTTGATCAGGCCTCCGCCCCCAGGAAACAGCCCGTGAAAGCTGACTAACTCCCAGGTACCTATTTACTGCTAGGTAACAGGGGCATATCTTGAGGTTATCTTGAGATGATTTCGGGGCTTTTTAGTGTCCCCGCGGTCCGGTCCTCGACCAGGCCTCCACCCCCAGGAAGCAGCCCATGACAGTTGACTAACACCCAGGTACCTATTTTACTGCTAGGTAACAGGGGCATAGGGTGAAAGAAACTCTGCCCATTGTTTCTCGCTGGCGCCCGGGATCGAACCCGGGACCACAGGATCACAAGTCCAGTGTGCTGTCCGCTCGGCCAACCGGCATAGGGTAAAGAAACTGCCCATCGTTTCTCGCTGGCGCCCGGGATCGAACCCGGGACCACAGGATCACAAGTCCGGTGTGCTGTCCGCTCGGCCGACTAGCTCCCCTACATCTCTGATTAAACCATAGGATTCTCACCTTCATTTCATTGGTTTCCTTTTGGACTGGGACAAACTTGTTCGCTGCCTCCTTGCACTTGTGCGTGACGAAGTCCATCATGTCTTGGGCCGTATTTCCCCTGAGCTCTGTTTCCCATGTTATATCTGTTAGGAATTTTCTTAACTCCTCATAGTTTCCCTTTCGGAATGCCAGTTTTTTGTTTTCAGTACCCCTTCTCGAGTTCAATAACCCTTCCTTAACCAGATACTCGAACGCCAGTACACTGTGGTCGCACATTCCTACTGGGGCCTCATAGCCGATTTCCCGTATGTCGGAGTCGTTCAGAGTGAAGACTAGGTCGAGTCTCGCTGGTTCATCGTTTCCTCTCATCCTAGTGGGTTCCCTGACATGTTGGCTTAGAAAGTTTCTTGTCGCCACCTCCATAAGTTTGGCTCTCCATGTATCCTCTCCTCCATGCGGTTCCTTGTTCTCCCAGACTATCTTTCCGTGATTGAAGTCTCTCATGATGAGCAGATGGGATCTATTTCTACAGGCAGCAGAGGCTGCCCTCTCAATTATAGTGTTAACTGCCATGTTGTTGTTGTCATACTCTTGCCTGGGTCTTCTGTCATTTGGTGGAGGGTTATATATCACTGCTACTACTACTTTTGGTCCTCCCAAGTCATGGTTCCTGTTATGTAGTCTCTGAATGCCTCGCATCCCGGGATGACCATCTCCTTGAAGCTCAATTCCTTTCTCATTAGTAAGGCCACTCCACCTCCTCCCCGTCCTTCCCTCTCTTTCCTTATTACTGTGTAGTTCTGGGGAAACACCGCGCGCGCGCGCGCGTGTGTGTGTGTGTATTCACCTAGTTGTGCTTGCGGGGTTTGAGCTCTGCTCTTTCGGCCCGCCTCTCAACTGTCAATCAATCAACTGTTACTAACTTCTAATTTTTTTCCACGCACATACACACACACCCAGGAAGCAGCGCGTAGCAGCTGTCTAACTCCCATGTACCTATTTACTGCTAGGTAACAGGGGCAACAGGGTGAAAGAAACTCTGCCCATTTGCCCACAGTTCCCGGTCCCTAGGTCCACGAGCCTAGACCGCTGTCCGCTCAGCCACCGCCCACCATTTACATATATCAGAAACAGTATAGGTCCAAGGACGTGTGTGTGTGTACTCACCTATTTGTGCTTGCGGGGGTTGAGCTTTGGCTCTTTGGTCCTGAGTGTGTGAGTGTGTGTGAGTGTGAGTGTGAGTGTGAGTGTGTGTGTGTGTGTGTGTGTGTGTGTGTGTGTGTGTGTGTGTGTGTGTGTGTGTGCGCGTGCGTGCGTGCGTGCGTGCGTGCGTGCGTGCGTGCGTGCGTGCGTGCGCACGTACGTACGTACAGTATAGGAGAAGACACTGTTCAGGATTCAGAACATTGAGAGCAGTGTTGAGGGCCGCAGGTAGCGTCACAGTATATATACCTTCACAACACCAGCGGACTCCACAGTTCTCATATAATAATACAATCTCTTCTATCATTGCCAAGAATCAATAACCTTCCCTCGCACCCAATTCTGATCTTGCGGTCTCTGGTCTTATCTCAACTTTTCCAGGCGTCTTGCAATTCCTCCTTTATACAATCTCCCTCGAGACTCCTTGATTCTTCGCCATTCCAGAAAGTCTCCTGCGATCTTGTGATTTCACTTCCCCTCACAATCGCTATTGAATTCTCTGCTCGTCTCCTTGCCCCCAACTCGCTACGACTCCCCGCGCCCTTCCCCTCCATGAAAATCTAATAACCCAGGGCGTCCTCACCCACACCAAATATTATGGAAATTCAATTGGAAAGGTAAAAGCGAGCGATCAGAAGTTCTTCCAGAGGGGCCAAGGGCGACGCTCCCCTCTCTAGTCCGGTCTTTGTGTTCTTCTTCAGCAATGTCTGTGTCTCTCTCTGTCTCCCCATCTCTCTTGGTCTTTATATTGGATTATCTTCTTAATTTCTGCACCCTTGCCGGTTTGCTTGCTTGCTACTCTCTCTCTTTTTCTCTCTCTCTCTCTCTACATATATTGACTTTTGTCCTCCGCGTACAGCCAAGATTCTATGCATTCAGATAAAATATATTTCAGATATTTTATCCATAAATTGAACCGTGATCTAATTTGTGACTTGTGCATTCCGTGGCGTGCGAGCCGCCTCGCTCACCAAACAATTCCACCACACCAAAAAGAAACAAAAAACTTTCCAACTCGGAAAAAGCTAACACAGTAACAAAGGAGGATGGTGTGAAGAATTCCCACCACGACCCAAAACCCTGAGTGAAGGAACCTCACACATCAAGGTAACACCTCGCCATCGTCGACTTGTTCAGTCCCTCTTCTAAACTCTTCTACAATACTTTTGGTAATTCTGCAAATATTATATTTGGCATTAGTTTAATAGAAGTCCCGTGTTGTGTCGTCTGGAGTTATTCTGCCTCGTCTGGAGTGCTTTTTGTTATGCCTGGAGTGCTTCCGACACATTCAGAGAGTTTATGGCACGTCTGGAGTGCATCAGTAACGCCTGGGGACCATTCAGGCTTATCATGTTACATTATATATTCACAAACTATATATATATATATATAATATATATATATATATATATATATATATATATATATATATATATATATATATCATTTGTTGAGCATAAACAAATGACAATGCATCCAGCAGCCTGGCGGGCGGTAACTGCCCAATACTCGGGCGCGTAAAAAAGATACTCCTGAATTTTGAAATATATCAGAATATATAATAAACATATACCCCCATAACATATATAAACAATGTTATACATATAACATTTGGACCCCCTAAGAGAGGGGTCCAAAGCTCGCAACATAAATATATTTCCCCCCAAAACTTTTACTTCGAAAATATCCTGATAAAGTCCACCCATCCTCCTGAAATGACAGTCCTTTTTGTAACTATGTGGCCGATTATACCCATATGTAGCAATGGAATCCCAGTAAGCCACTTTTCGTACTATTCATTTTAAAGTCCGGAAAAAAATTAAAGCTAAAAGCTGAAACATAAATATTCCTAGGTCTAGTATAGCCAATATGTGAAGTATATTAGGCATCAGATTGCATGTGTTATACCTAGGATGGTTAGGCTAGGCTTTATTAGCATAAAATATACAAACTTTTCCAGTTTGTCGAAATTCAATATCACAAGTCTGCGTTCTGGCGGTTCATCACCACACAGGTACTTTATTATCAGGAAGCTGGGCTGTATGGCCTGGTGAATAATATATATATATATATATATATATATATATATATATATATATATATATATATATATATATATATATATATATATACATATATATATATGACAGTGGACATACAATAACATTGGTGTGGTACATATTTATGTGTGTGTGTTCGTATGTGTAGAAATGTGTATACACACACAAGGACGGAGACACTCTGCCTGCAAGCACATGCAGGTGAGTTCACACACAACTGACAAGGCAGAAGAGTCCTATTGTAAAATGAACCAACACACTCCCTAAGTGGTCTAAAAATATAAACTTGTAAACTTATATACATACTTATATAATTATTATATATTATATATATATATATATATAATACCATACCTAGCGGCCAGAACTTACTACTCGGTCTAGTATGCAAGGTCCGATTTGCCTAGTAGCGAAAGTGATTTACGTTATTGAAAAAATTGGTTTATTTGAATTAATATTAATATATTATATCAGGAACATAAATTAGTGACTTTGTTATGATAGTTCAGGATAAGATAGGTTAGGTTTGGTCATATTTCTACGTTTGTTTTAACTCAAATTAAAAAAAATCAACCATATATAATGTAATAGAAAGGTGTATTATTTCATAGGATTTATTATTAATATTTATCGGGAAAATTCTGCTTATTAAACAAATCGGACCGTGACCGTATATATATATATATATATATATATATATATATATATATATATATATATATATATATATATATATATATATATATATATATATATATATATAATGTGCACGAAATGCGCAAGACACACTGATCACATAAATGTAGAATAACAACACGTTTTCATATGTAATTATTCTGCATATAATATACATACTTCTTTAATCCGAACAAATGCAAAGTTGAGAGGATAGCTAGTGGAGTGAGAAGACCCCAAAACCGTACACACAGAAGGGAAGACATCTTGGTGCACGAGACCACAAGACGAGGAGGGAGAAGACAGACCCACACAGACCCCCAGAGGTAGACACAAGCAACGTCGCCACAGTGACAAGACTTTGCCAACGTCTGGAAAGCTTTCAAAGACGCTAACACAAAGCAGCCTCTCCAGCTCTACACAACCTACCTTGAGTATGCAGCCCCGGCATGGAACCCCCACCTGCAAAGGCATAAACAAAAATATAAAAAGGCCAGACATATGCAACAAGAAGGGGTCCTGAGCTGAGCTGAGGGGGGCACTGGTTATGGAAGGTACTTAAGGTCTTAACCCCTGGTTTTCCAATCTGGATTAAGACAAAAATGTGAAAAAATCCATTACCCATTTTGTTTTTAATTTTGTTTCAATATAACTCTTTAGTCCATCCCTATTTTAACATTAACAGTGGTAAGTACAATGTTAATCTTTAAACATTATTATTATGCCCATGTTTATGATGGTAAGATTTAATGAAAGTAAATTATATAGATAAATTAAAACTTTGCTAAATCTTAGAAATAATGCAATAAAGTATGTTAAAATTAACTCTTTATTTAGTTACAGCTGGTTATAGTTATGCACCTTAAGTTATTGTTAGTGTAGGATCACCAAACACAGCAGTATGCTTATTTTATGTCTACCCTAAGACACCATAACATGTCTACCCCAAGACACCATAACATGTGTACAGCAAGACACCATAACATGTCTACCCCAAGACACCATAACATGTGTACACCAAGACACCATACCATGTCTCCCCCAAGACACCATAACATGTGTACACCAAGACACCATAACATGTCTCCCCCAAGACACCATAACATGTGTACACCAAGACACCATAACATGTCTCCCCCAAGACACCATAACATGTGTACACCAAGACACCATAACATGTCTCCCCCAAGACACCATAACATGTGTACACCAAGACACCATAACATAACAATTAGTTCAGATTAATAACAGATTAATTCTGCCGTATACTGAAACCCAGTGAGTAACGCCGTGAACCCGAGGTATGACAAGTTGGCTCAGTATCACTACCACCTCAGTTGGCTTACGTCCAGTGATATCAATGTATAAAGTCAATTGCAGAAGGCTTAGTAGCCCATACGAGGAAGCTGCTATTGGTTCACACGCGGCAGCTCCTATTTATATGCAACCAAACTCATATATTTGTCACACCTACGCTTGAAACAATCGAGCGATCTCACGTCTATGATGTTACCTGTAACTTGTTCCATAAATCAACAACTTTGTTCCTAAACCTGTAGTTCTCAACACAGACCAAGCCAAATGGTCGTCACAGTATAGCAAACCTAAATATCGGCTAAAACAATGTATTAAAGAACAGGCAGAAACCTGGTGAGAAATCTATCTAGTATGTCTAGAGGCCGGCGAATAAGCACCACCTGGCGGGTGTACCAGCACACAGGGGTCACACTGAGGAGGTCAACACCCCAGAGACAACACAGCCAGCAGGGAACTGGCGACTGCACACACACACATGGGATCATGCTTGATCACGACCCCACAACCGTGACACGAATCTACACAAATATCAACGTCAAAAAAGGACTTCAATATAACAGATGTAATCAAATAGTTTGGGGTTAGAAGGAATGGTTGAGAATAACTACAAGAGGAAATGATAGCACAACGAATCACAAGGTAAAAATGCCTGGAAGAGGACATAACGCCAAGCCTAAAATCAAAGGCACATTTCAACAGAATTCATAACAACAGCTTATGAAAAGCTGGCAAACATTCGAGCAGTATTCAGTAATTTAGAGAAGGAAAGCTCGAGAGCATTGTACACTACATGCATGAAGATAGAACATGAATATTCTGCCCCTACGTGGAATCCCTCTTCAGAATCAACCTGAAGATACAAATTCCAGAGGCTGCCCTCAAGACTTATCCAGGAACTGAGAAGGTTGAAAGCTTGAACTTACTTGACTACGCACCATGAGAAAAAAATGTAGGAACATGATTACGACATAAAAAGTCGTCGAGGAGTTTAGAGGATAGAGAAAGATGAGAGAGCAGGAATCAGATTGCGTGTACAACACCACGCTCCTGAAGGCAGCCGGGGGAGCAGCCTCGCTGCTCAAGGTTACAGAGACAGGAATTATGAGTGATGCTCCTCCCACTTATGTGTACTGTACCATGCCGTTGTGCTATTCCTACATTGGATATATAATAGGAAACAGACCCAAAAAATAAAAGAGAGATACGGCATAATATGTATATATATATATATATGAACAAATCCAATTTTTAATCTGTGGTTTGTCTATGTTTTCCCCGGACAGCTGTTTCGATTAATTTTTAATTTTGTAAATCCACATAACCATCATAATCCGGCTACTTGGGATTTTGCTGTAGGAACTTTGCTAATTCCTTCTTGAAGATTTCACCCTCTGTTGTGGCAATATTTCTTATATTTCCTGATAGAAGGTCGAAGGGCGGTTGAACACTGATGAGGTGTCATCACCTGCTCTTCCTATCATATCTATTGTTTTAATTACTTATTGTACAAATCTGGGATGTGGCATTAAGGTAATATATGTCCATGAATTGATTATGAGACCTCTCGTTCCCATTTCAGGGGTAACCTGAATGTTTTGAGAGAGTAATTTAGATATTTTGCTGCATCTATGTGAGCATTAGAGGATGTCAATATCTAACTCTATACCTCGCCTGCCATGAAATAAGCTGTGAACACAAAACAACCAGTGTACGAGACGAGCAACAGTGCTCTAAAGCGTATCATTAATATTTTGAGTACAATTACACGTAAAATAACTAAAATCCCAATATCTGTCCTCTGTATAACCCAACACAACAGATTAAGGTCCTAGACAATGATTAGTTACTCTCCGCCCAACACTGGTCCTTCACAACACAAAGCCATCGTCATACTCACCAGTGCACTTGAATTCATTGTCAAGGACCTCAGTGATGAGTCTATCCTTGAGCCTGTAGGGGGAGGAGCAGCGGACGTAGGGGGCGAGGTGCGGGGCGGCGGCCAGCATGCGTCCCAGCCATGACAAGTGACAATCACAGATGAGCTTGTTGCCAGAGACACGGAGAGCGCGCAGGCGCGGTGTCGACTCGAAGGTGCCCCGCCAGAGCGTTGTAATGTTGTTGTTGGTCAATGTTCTGTTGGCAAGGACACACAAGTTATATTAACATGTCAGACTGACCGTGTTTAAGTAATGCACTCCTCACCTCAACTGTGTGCTACCGGAGCCTTCAGACAGGCGCCATCTGCACGCCCAGCCACTGGTTGACCCCAAAGACGCAGTCATCAATTTTTAACGTATTGTGTATTCAATATGGAATTTTCTCATATAAACGTTCTATTATATATTAGAATTTGGTACATATTAGGCCTAAATGAGGATAGGTTATGTGATTAGGTTCTGTTGAAAATAAATTACTAGCATTTCTAATACGTGGGTGAATCATTTACAGAAGAACGATTCGAACAGAGGGCGTCAGCGAGGCAATGTTCGAACATCAGTTGTGAGTCGAGTAACAGCCCGTTCTCATAAACAAAGGCTAAATGCTCATTATTCTAGTGCCCCAAACCCTCAGTTTATGAATAAAAACATGTTACAACTGATGACGTAAGTACTTTTGTCGAGCAGTGTTCCGTTCACATCCTCGGCTCGAATCCCACCTCCCTAAACATTTTATCCACGTAGTGCAAATACCAATAATTGCTAACGTAACCTAACCGCCAAATTTAACGTAAGTTAGGCCTAACTACGCAACACATTCTAGTATATTAAAATACTATACATAATATGCAAAACCTTAATGATAGTGATTGTAGTACGACTGGTCGGTTGTTCATCGTCACTCTTCAACTACCGCCTTTGTAAGGCTAAATAAGTGGAGGAAGAGGGAGGTGCGGAGGGAGACGTTGAAGAAAATGGATGGTGGGGAAAGAAAGGGACTAGTGAAGATTTTGCGCTTCCCTTTTTGGAGAATAATGAAGAGATTTATAAGCAGAAACTGATCTAATGATACCATAGAGTTGCAGTTGATGAGTTCCTGAAGACAACTGCCAGGTGTGTGTCGAGTGGAGTGCTCTCAACACACACCTGCTGCTCGCAGTCATACGAGCCATGTTTGGATGGCTGAAAAGATCATGACTTTGTGTAAACATAAAGAGTACAAAATATCGACAGGCGTCAATTAATGTTAGGAGGAACCCTTGTGTAGCCCAGGTTTGGTATGGTGGGCGTTTATGGTGACAGGTGTGTGTGGTGGGCGTGTATGGTGACAGGTGTGTGTGTGGTGATAGTGTACTCCTGGAGCAACCAGGGACAGGGTGGTGTGTCGCACACGCCAACACTCCAGAGTGGTGAGTGTACATGAGACATTATTGTGGAGGGGGATGGTGATGGTGGAAATGGGGAATGACTGAGGGTGATGGGTGGACTGTGCAAGGGAATGAGAATGGTGAAGGGACAATGTGGAGAGATTAAGTGGCAGACCATGGTGAAGGAGCAAGTGGTAAAGGATGGTGGATGAAGGATTCAATAAGATGGCAGGAGGGTGACGGAGCACAGGGACAAGCAACAGAGCCGTGTGAGCAAAGTGTAAACAGGAGAACATTGAAAAGCAGAGTGAGCCAGCAGTGCATGTTGTAAGATAAGGCACGGTGGAAGGGAGTGTTGAGGAAGGCGAGGGGAGGCGAGGGGACGCGAGAGGAACAGGCCAGGAACAAGAGCCAATAACCCAGGGAAAGAGGGACAGAAGGTCCCCGGGGTACTCACAGTATCTCCAGGAGTGCCAGGCCCCTGAAGGCGTGCTCGTCGATGCAAGTGATCTGGTTCTCATCCAGCTGTCTGTAACGAAGCAAAATACACATTTTAGTCAGGTAGTTATCGTGATACATATTGTCGCTACACACTCACTCGCGTATATCCTCAGAGATGGTTTATACATGCATGGGGTACTGGGGTTTATTTCTAGAACCGTTAGCAATAAAACACGTGGTGTTATTCTTCAGCTGTATCTTGGTGTAGTTTGGCCACCATTTACATAATACAGTTCAGTTTTCTAGCCATACTTCATAATGGATATAAATTCATAAGAACGCGTTTAGCGTAGGATGACAACGCTAATTCCGCAAATTAGAAACGTTCCATATGAAGAGATTGAAAAAGCTTAATTTACATTCTCAAGAAAAGTGAAAAATTAGGGGTGACATGATTGAAGTGGATGAAAGGGCATAATAAGTGGGTATATTAACAAGGTGTTAAATATATCAACACAAAATATAACACGAAACAATGGATATATATTGGAAAGTTACGATATACGAAATACCTGGGTAAATACTGGCTTGGAAACAGGGTCGTTGATTTATGGAACCAATTAGCAGGCATCATAACAGACGTAGCAAGCCTTGAGTGTTTCAAGAGTAGGTTAGACGTATAAATGAAAGTGTTTGCGCAGCTATAGGTACGAGCTGCCACCCATGGGTCAATAGGCCTTCTGCAGTTTCATTAATTCTCATGTTATCTTCTCTTTGTAATTATCAGTTATCAAACCTGCCTCAGTTCTTAATGGCCCTGTCTTTACCCTCGACACTCACACCTGACGCCCCCTCACAACAATCACCGCTGACACCCCCTCACAACAATCACAGCTGACACCCTCACAACAATTACAGCTGGCGCCCCTCACAACAATCACAGCTGACGCCCCTCACAACAATCACAGCTGACACCCTCACAACAATCACAGCTGACACCCTCACAACAATCACAGCTGACACCCTCACAATAATCACAGCTGACACCCTCACAACAATCATAGTTGACGGCCCTCACAACAATCACAGCTGACGCCCTCACAATAATCACGGCTGACACCCTCACAACAATCACGGCTGACACCCTCACAACAATTACAGCTGGCGCCCCTCACAACAATCACAGCTGACGCCCCTCACAACAATCACAGCTGACACCCTCACAACAATCACAGCTGACACCCTCACAACAATCACAGCTGACACCCTCACAACAATCACAACTGACACCCTCACAACAATCACGGCTGGCGCCCCTCACAACAATCACAGCTGACACCCTCAACAATCACAGCTGACACCCTCACAACAATCACAGCTGACACCCTCACAACAATCACAACTGACACCCTCACAACAATCACGGCTGGCGCCCCTCACAACAATCACAGCTGACACCCTCACAACAATCACAGCTGACACCCTCACAACAATCACAGCTGACACCCTCACAACAATCACAACTGACACCCTCACAATAATCACGGCTGACACCCTCACAACAATCACAACTGACACCCTCACAATAATCACGGCTGACACCCTCACAACAATCACGGCTGGCGCCCCTCACAACAATCACAGCTGACGCCCCTCACAACAATCACGGCTGACGCCCTCACAACAATCACGGCTGACACCCTCACAACAATCACGGCTGGCGCCCCTCACAACAATCACAGCTGACGCCCCTCACAACAATCACAGCTGACGCCCTCACAACAATCACGGCTAACACACTTACAACAATCACAGCTAACACAACAATCACAGCTGGCGCCCCTCACAACAATCACAGCTAACAACAATCACAGCTAACAACAATCACAGCTGGCGCCCCTCACAACAATCACAGCTAACACAACAATCATAGCTGGCGCCCCTCACAACAATCACAGCTAACACAACAATCATAGTTGACGGCCCTCACAACAATCACAGCTGACGCCCTCACAATAATCACGGCTGACACCCTCACAACAATCACAACTGACACCCTCACAACAATCACGGCTGGCGCCCCTCACAACAATCACAGCTGACACCCTCACAACAATCACAGCTGACACCCTCACAACAATCACAGCTGACACCCTCACAACAATCACAACTGACACCCTCACAACAATCACGGCTGGCGCCCCTCACAACAATCACAGCTGACACCAGTAGTAGGGTTGGCGCCACACAGACGATATTTTTTTTTCAGGGAAAATATCGTCTGTGTGGCGCCAGGGTTTTCAGGTAAATTTAGAATATCCCCTGTGCGCCCCAAGGGTTTCAGGTAAATTTAGAAATATCGTCTGTGTGGAGCCAGGGTTTTCAGGTAAATTTTGTCAGTCGCAGATTTTAGAAGTAAGGATTTCTTATGAGAAAAATAATTTCCGAGACTTAGAAGTTTGTTAAAGCCTTATGGGAGAAATTCAAATAACGTGTGTAGCACTTTAGGGCTTCCAGGAGAACTCTACGGACATATTTTACGTGTTTTCAACTTACAAAATCGTCTATGTAAGCCTTAGTTATTCATATAAATTTAGAAAATCGCCTGTGTAAGTCATGGTTTTCAAGTCTCGTACATCACACCCCCCTCCCTCCCCCCCCCCCCCCTTACCTCGCAATCTGTCGCCTCACCTGTGTTTACTTTAGACGTCAGCCAGCCAGTCGGCTCTTAATCTTATCTTATCTTATCCATAATATCTGGACCGTCCCTCCTCTCTCTCTCTCTCTCTCTCCTTTCATTCAGTTCAACTATTTTCCAACATCGTATGTTTGCTCCTTTTCATTAAGCAAGTCAGTATGTTTGCTCCTTTTCATTAAGCAAGTCAGTTTTACACAAATAAATCATGTTAGTAAGCAAGTTCTAGCTCACGTTCCCCACCTTAGTCCCCTGTCGTATAAAGAATACTATCATTCCAATCCCTCTAAAATTTAAAAATAATCATATTTCAGACATAGTTTAGTAAATGCAAACAATTATCAAACTCTAGCTCTTGTCCCCAGCTTAGTTCATTTGTACAAAATCATTAGTAACAGTCCAAATTCCCTGAGATTTTTAGCCTCTGTATTTCAGACACCGTAAATAAGATCAAAACAGTTACCAAGCTCCAGCTCTTGTCCTCCGCCTTAGCTCTCTCTCGTATCTTCGTTAGTAACAGATCAATTCCCCTGAAATTTCTACCCTCTGTATTTCAGACACCGTAAATAAAATCAAGTCAGTTATCGAGCTCCAGCTCTCGTCCCCGCCTTAATTCTCTTTCGTATCTTTGTAAATAACCCATCAATTTCCCTAAAATTAAAAGCAGACATACTTCAAAGTTAGTAAATAAGATCAAGTCAGTTACTGAGCTCCAGCTCTCGTCCCCCACCCTCTTCCACCCTCGAGTCTTTGTAAATAAACCATCAATTTCCCTTAAATTTTTACCCTCTGTATTTCAGACACCGTAAATAAAATCAAGTCAGTTATCGAGCTCCAGCTCTCGTCCCCGCCTTAATTCTCTTTCGTATCTTTGTAAATAACCCATCAATTTCCCTGAAATTTTTACCCTCTGTATTTCAGACATAGTAAATATGATGAAAACAATTATAAAACTCTAGCTCTTGTCCTCTGTCCAAGTTCACTCCTGTAAATTCATTACTATCAATCCAAATCCCCCTGAGATTTAAACACCCAACTACATTTTCAGACATAGTAAATAAAAACCAGTTCAGTTATCAAGTTACAACTCTTGTGCCCCAGCTTAGTTCATTTGTGCAAGTTCTTTATTTTCCAAACTAAATCACCTGAGATTTAAGATCACCTTATTTTCTAACGTAGTAAAATTAATCTGGACATTAGCAAAGCTCCATTTCCTCAGCCATAGATCATCAGACATAAATATATTCAATCAAGTCCGTCTCCAACCTATCTGTTTATCAGAGTAATTACTTTACCCTTTCCCTCCCTTACCTTCTCATCCCCAACGTATCAAAACCTTCAATAATCATACTGTATTTGCATATTTTCTCTATATTCACTGTGTTCTTCGTATTCTCATCCGTGTTCACTCCATGTTCTTCAAATGTTCACAGTCCCATTCAGTTCATATTTTCACAAGTATCTCCATTTTTTATGTAATCTTTCTCTTTGTCTCAATATGTTCTCTACAAATTCTAGTCATATTTTCTATGTTCATCACATGTTCTCTTTACAACTTTTATACTCAATATTCATGCTAACTTCCATATTTTGTGTTCTTTGTCAATATTCATGTTCCTCTACAAGTTCATGTTCCGCACAAGATCACTTCGTTTTTTCACCTTCACTTACATGTTTTCTACATTCTTTGTCATATTCTCCATGTTCTTCACAAGTCCATTGTTCATTCTTTGTAATCCCTATTCTCCTTATCATGTTTTCATGTTCTCTGTAAGTTCATATTCCCAGCATGTTCACTATATTCATCAACTTTTCTTACATATGTTCTTTGCCATGTTCCCCATATGTTCTCTGGGTTTTTCCCCTTACATGTTATTTAACGTTCCTTAACTAAAAAAATCTTTCGCCAATCAACTAAAACATAGTCACTTTCGTCATTTCTCAACTAAACTTATTATCCAATAAACCAAAAAATTGTCAAAGGAATCTTTCCAACACTGTTCATAACTAAACTTATTCCCTAATCATCGGAAAATAACCGTGTTCTTCATGTTTCATTGTCATTTCTTATCTAAAAAATTATCCGCCAATCATCAGAAAAGTCATGTTCATCATGTTTTGGCTTTTGCTCAACTAAAAGTATTCATCGGTCAACTAAAAATAGTTACTTCATCATGTTTCCTTGTCATTTCTTAACTGAAATATCACTTCTCTCATCTGAAAATAGTCAGGATTAACCTCATTCAACACCGTTCTTAACTAAAACAGCCTTTCGCTTAGCTAAAAATTGTCAAAGGAATCTTTTCAGCACTGTTCATAACTAACTTTATCCATCGTCAAGTAAGAAAATATAGTCAAAGATATCTATCATCGTCGTTCTTAACTGACATTTATACTTTGTGGAGCACTAAAATAGTCAAATGTAACTTTTTCAACACTTTCGTAACTAAAATTATATGTCGCTAAGTAAGAAAAATAGTCAAAGGTGCTCTTCTTTACACCAAAGTTACTCTTCGAGAAATCAAAGACTCTCTTCAATACATCAAGGACTTACTCAAAGACACCAAAGTTACACTCTAAGACATCCTTCGAGACATCAAAGACTTCAATGGGACTCTTCCATTCATCAAAGACATTCTCTAAGCCCTCAAAGTTATTCTCAGCACAATCAAAAGTTATTCCAAGACAACAAAAGTCATTCTCAGAGCTATCAAAATTATTCTCGGAGTCATCAAAAGGTATTCTCTAACTCACTTTTGGTCATTAAAGTTAAGTTCTATGTTATAAAAGTTTGTCTCAGAGACATCTAAAGTTAATCTTAGAGTTATCAAATGTAATCTCTAACTCTCTTTTGTTCATCAAAGTTGATCTCAGAGTTAACAAAGGTAATCTCTAACTCACTCTCGTTCATCAAAGTTATTCAAAGAGCTAACAAAAGTTATTCTCAGAGTCACCTTCGTTCTTCAGAGATACTTTCCAAAACATCTTTATTCATCAAAGTTATTCTCAGAGGCATAAAAGTCATTCTCAGAGCTATCAAACTTGTTCTCAAAGTCATCAAACTTATTCACAGAGTCATCAAAGTTAATCTAAGACATCATTTTTCATCAAAGATATTCTCTCTAAACCATCAATGTTCTTCTCTAAGACATAAAAGTTATTCTCAGACTCACCTTCGTTCGTCAGAGAAACTTTCAAAACATCTTTGTTCATCAAACTTGTTTTCAAAGTCATCAAAAGTTAATCTAAGACATCTTCTTTCATCAAAGTTATTTTCAGAGACATCTAAAGTTATTCTCAGAGCTATCAAACTTGTTCTCAGAGTCATCAAATGTTATTCTCGAAGTCATCAAAGTTATTTTCAGAGACATCTAAAGTTAATTTCTATGTTATAAAGTTATTCTCAGAGACATCTAAAGTTAATCTTGGTCATCAAAGTTGTTCTCTAAACATCAATGTTGTTCTCCAAGACATCAAAGATGTTCTCAAAATCATAAAAGTTATTCCCAGAGCTATCAAAGTTAATCTCAGAGTTATCCAAAGATATTCTCATGTCCACAAAAGTTATTCCAAGAGACGTCAAAGTTGTTTCAAAGACTTCAAAGTTAATCTCAGAGTTATCCAAAGACATTCTCAGAGACATCTAAAGTTATTCTCTAAGACATCAAAGTTGTTCTAAGAGTTATCAAAAGTTATTCTCAGTCATGATATGTTATTCTCTAACTCACTTCCATTCATCAAAGACATTCTCTAAGTCCTGAAAGTTATTCTAAGACAACAAAGTCTTTCTCAGAGCTACCAAAGATGTTCTCTAAATCATAAAAGTTAATCTTAACTCACCTTCGTTCATTAGAGAAACTTTCCAATCCATATTCGTTGACCAGAGTTATTCTCAGAGTCATCAAAGCGATCTCTAATTCATCTTCGTTCTCCAAAGTTGTTCTCTAAGACACCTTCATTCATCAAAGAAACTCTCCTTCTTCCATCATGTTATTCTTTAAGACATCTTCAGTCATAAAATTTTCTCTCCAAAATGTAACTAGTTCAGCTTTTCATACCAAACCTGCATTTCTGTTAAACATATTTTCTTAGTTGCTTTACCCTAAAACTGTTCTCTGAACTACACTGTTCAAACCTACGTAACCTATCCTCTCCACCCAATGTTACTTAGTTAACCTAACGTTCCTAAACCTAGCTTTACCTATCCTAACATACCTTACCTTACCTTCCCTATCTTACCTAACTTTACCTATCCTAACATAACTTACCTTACCTTCCCTATCTTACCTAACTTTACCTATCCTAACATAACTTACCTTACCTTCTCTAACTTAACCTAACTTTACCTATCCTAACTTAACTTACCTAACTTATTCTGCTTAACATAACTTACCTTCATATCTTACCTAACTTTACCTATCCTATCCTAACCTAACTTGTCTTACATAACTTAATCTTACTTTCCCAAACTGATGTATCCTAACTTATCTAGTCCAACCAGACATGATCTAACTTAAGTATTCCTTCTTGTCTTTGTGTTTCGTCAATCATTGTCTCATATTCATTTACTCATTTCAAGGGTTAATTTCTCAAATGGTCACTTATGCATTTCAAGTGCTATTTGTTAGAGATTGGATATTTAAGCATTTCAAAGAATTATAATTTCTCAAATGGACGTTTTTGCATTTCAAGTGCTATTTGCTAGAGATTGAATATTTAAGCATTTCAAAGAATTTTTGTTATATATGGGCATTTACTCATTTCAAGGGATAATTTCTCAAATGGACGTTTTTGCATTTCAAGTGTTATTTGTTTAAGATTGGGTATTTAACCATTTCAAAGGATTTTGTTATATATGGGAACTTACTCGGTTCAAGGGCTAATTTCTCAAATGGTCATTTTTGCAGATCAAGGGTTATTTGTTAAAGTTCATCAAGTTGCCCATAAGTTGTATTAGTAGGTTCTATCTTATGTTCTTATTCCCCAACCCCTTAACCTAACCTCTTGTAATCTTAGTGTATTTAGTAGGTTCTATCTTATGTTCTTATTCCCCAACCCTTTAACCTATCCTTTCAGATGTAGTTTGTTGAATATATTATCCTTTTCCTAACCTTTCAGATGTAGTTTGTTGAATATATTATCCTTTTCCTAACCTTTCAGATGTAGTTTTGTTTCTTGTTTTTGTATATTTTACCCAAACCCACCATCCCACTTAACCATCTTTCCTTCTTTACTTTGTTTTCACATATAAGTTCATTCTTTATCATAGTAATAATAAAATTACAATAGTAAAGAATCAGATCTACTAAGACTTGAAATTGAGAAACAAGAGCTCAAGGGATTGAGAGCATGAAAGAAGAGCAAGGAGTAAGAGAGAGGGGGCGGAAGAAAATGGGACCAAAGAAGAGAGAATGAGAGAGAGTGTGGGCATGGGAGCACTAAGACTTGAATTGAGAAAAAGAAAAACTAAGTGAATGAGAATGAGGGTGTGAGAATGGGAGCAATAAGACTTGAATTGAGAAAAAGAAAAACTAAGTGAATGAGAATGAGGGTGTGAGAATGGGAGCAATAAGACTTGAATTTGAGAAACAAGAGAGCATTTGAGCAAATGAGGGAGAGAGAGGGGAGGAAGAGAGAGAATAAGGGAGAGAGATAGAAAAGGAGGGTTAGAAGGAGTAGGAGAATCAAAGTAAAGAAGGAAAGATGGTTTGGGTAAAAATATACAAAAGGAGAAACAAAACTACATCTGAAAGGTTAGGAAAAGGATAATATATTCAACAAACTACATCTGAAAGGTTAGGAAAAGGATAATATATTCAACAAACTACATCTGAAAGGATAGGTTAAAGGGTTGGGGAATAAGAACATAAGATAGAACCTACTAAATACACTAAGATTACAAGAGGTTAGGTTAAGGGGTTGGGGAATAAGAACATAAGATAGAACCTACTAATACAACTTATGGGCAACTTGATGAACTTTAACAAATAACCCTTGATCTGCAAAAATGACCATTTGAGAAATTAGCCCTTGAACCGAGTAAGTTCCCATATATAACAAAATCCTTTGAAATGGTTAAATACCCAATCTTAAACAAATAACACTTGAAATGCAAAAACGTCCATTTGAGAAATTATCCCTTGAAATGAGTAAATGCCCATATATAACAAAAATTCTTTGAAATGCTTAAATATTCAATCTCTAGCAAATAGCACTTGAAATGCAAAAACGTCCATTTGAGAAATTATAATTCTTTGAAATGCTTAAATATCCAATCTCTAACAAATAGCACTTGAAATGCATAAGTGACCATTTGAGAAATTAACCCTTGAAATGAGTAAATGAATATGAGACAATGATTGACGAAACACAAAGACAAGAAGGAATACTTAAGTTAGATCATGTCTGGTTGGACTAGATAAGTTAGGATACATCAGTTTGGGAAAGTAAGATTAAGTTATGTAAGACAAGTTAGGTTAGGATAGGATAGGTAAAGTTAGGTAAGATATGAAGGTAAGTTATGTTAAGCAGAATAAGTTAGGTAAGTTAAGTTAGGATAGGTAAAGTTAGGTTAAGTTAGAGAAGGTAAGGTAAGTTATGTTAGGATAGGTAAAGTTAGGTAAGATAGGGAAGGTAAGGTAAGTTATGTTAGGATAGGTAAAGTTAGGTAAGATAGGGAAGGTAAGGTAAGGTATGTTAGGATAGGTAAAGCTAGGTTTAGGAACGTTAGGTTAACTAAGTAACATTGGGTGGAGAGGATAGGTTACGTAGGTTTGAACAGTGTAGTTCAGAGAACAGTTTTAGGGTAAAGCAACTAAGAAAATATGTTTAACAGAAATGCAGGTTTGGTATGAAAAGCTGAACTAGTTACATTTTGGAGAGAAAATTTTATGACTGAAGATGTCTTAAAGAATAACATGATGGAAGAAGGAGAGTTTCTTTGATGAATGAAGGTGTCTTAGAGAACAACTTTGGAGAACGAAGATGAATTAGAGATCGCTTTGATGACTCTGAGAATAACTCTGGTCAACGAATATGGATTGGAAAGTTTCTCTAATGAACGAAGGTGAGTTAAGATTAACTTTTATGATTTAGAGAACATCTTTGGTAGCTCTGAGAAAGACTTTGTTGTCTTAGAGAATAACTTTCAGGACTTAGAGAATGTCTTTGATGAATGGAAGTGAGTTAGAGAATAACATATCATGACTGAGAATAACTTTTGATAACTCTTAGAACAACTTTGATGTCTTAGAGAATAACTTTAGATGTCTCTGAGAATGTCTTTGGATAACTCTGAGATTAACTTTGAAGTCTTTGAAACAACTTTGACGTCTCTTGGAATAACTTTTGTGGACATGAGAATATCTTTGGATAACTCTGAGATTAACTTTGATAGCTCTGGGAATAACTTTTATGATTTTGAGAACATCTTTGATGTCTTGGAGAACAACATTGATGTTTAGAGAACAACTTTGATGACCAAGATTAACTTTAGATGTCTCTGAGAATAACTTTATAACATAGAAATTAACTTTAGATGTCTCTGAAAATAACTTTGATGACTTCGAGAATAACATTTGATGACTCTGAGAACAAGTTTGATAGCTCTGAGAATAACTTTAGATGTCTCTGAAAATAACTTTGATGAAAGAAGATGTCTTAGATTAACTTTTGATGACTTTGAAAACAAGTTTGATGAACAAAGATGTTTTGAAAGTTTCTCTGACGAACGAAGGTGAGTCTGAGAATAACTTTTATGTCTTAGAGAAGAACATTGATGGTTTAGAGAGAATATCTTTGATGAAAAATGATGTCTTAGATTAACTTTGATGACTCTGTGAATAAGTTTGATGACTTTGAGAACAAGTTTGATAGCTCTGAGAATGACTTTTATGCCTCTGAGAATAACTTTGATGAATAAAGATGTTTTGGAAAGTATCTCTGAAGAACGAAGGTGACTCTGAGAATAACTTTTGTTAGCTCTTTGAATAACTTTGATGAACGAGAGTGAGTTAGAGATTACCTTTGTTAACTCTGAGATCAACTTTGATGAACAAAAGAGAGTTAGAGATTACATTTGATAACTCTAAGATTAACTTTAGATGTCTCTGAGACAAACTTTTATAACATAGAACTTAACTTTAATGACCAAAAGTGAGTTAGAGAATACCTTTTGATGACTCCGAGAATAATTTTGATAGCTCTGAGAATGACTTTTGTTGTCTTGGAATAACTTTTGATTGTGCTGAGAATAACTTTGAGGGCTTAGAGAATGTCTTTGATGAATGGAAGAGTCCCATTGAAGTCTTTGATGTCTCGAAGGATGTCTTAGAGTGTAACTTTGGTGTCTTTGAGTAAGTCCTTGATGTATTGAAGAGAGTCTTTGATTTCTCGAAGAGTAACTTTGGTGTAAAGAAGAGCACCTTTGACTATTTTTCTTACTTAGCGACATATAATTTTAGTTACGAAAGTGTTGAAAAAGTTACATTTGACTATTTTAGTGCTCCACAAAGTATAAATGTCAGTTAAGAACGACGATGATAGATATCTTTGACTATATTTTCTTACTTGACGATGGATAAAGTTAGTTATGAACAGTGCTGAAAAGATTCCTTTGACAATTTTTAGCTAAGCGAAAGGCTGTTTTAGTTAAGAACGGTGTTGAATGAGGTTAATCCTGACTATTTTCAGATGAGAGAAGTGATATTTCAGTTAAGAAATGACAAGGAAACATGATGAAGTAACTATTTTTAGTTGACCGATGAATACTTTTAGTTGAGCAAAAGCCAAAACATGATGAACATGACTTTTCTGATGATTGGCGGATAATTTTTTAGATAAGAAATGACAATGAAACATGAAGAACACGGTTATTTTCCGATGATTAGGGAATAAGTTTAGTTATGAACAGTGTTGGAAAGATTCCTTTGACAATTTTTTGGTTTATTGGATAATAAGTTTAGTTGAGAAATGACGAAAGTGACTATGTTTTAGTTGATTGGCGAAAGATTTTTTTAGTTAAGGAACGTTAAATAACATGTAAGGGGAAAAACCCAGAGAACATATGGGGAACATGGCAAAGAACATATGTAAGAAAAGTTGATGAATATAGTGAACATGCTGGGAATATGAACTTACAGAGAACATGAAAACATGATAAGGAGAATAGGGATTACAAAGAATGAACAATGGACTTGTGAAGAACATGGAGAATATGACAAAGAATGTAGAAAACATGTAAGTGAAGGTGAAAAAACGAAGTGATCTTGTGCGGAACATGAACTTGTAGAGGAACATGAATATTGACAAAGAACACAAAATATGGAAGTTAGCATGAATATTGAGTATAAAAGTTGTAAAGAGAACATGTGATGAACATAGAAAATATGACTAGAATTTGTAGAGAACATATTGAGACAAAGAGAAAGATTACATAAAAAATGGAGATACTTGTGAAAATATGAACTGAATGGGACTGTGAACATTTGAAGAACATGGAGTGAACACGGATGAGAATACGAAGAACACAGTGAATATAGAGAAAATATGCAAATACAGTATGATTATTGAAGGTTTTGATACGTTGGGGATGAGAAGGTAAGGGAGGGAAAGGGTAAAGTAATTACTCTGATAAACAGATAGGTTGGAGACGGACTTGATTGAATATATTTATGTCTGATGATCTATGGCTGAGGAAATGGAGCTTTGCTAATGTCCAGATTAATTTTACTACGTTAGAAAATAAGGTGATCTTAAATCTCAGGTGATTTAGTTTGGAAAATAAAGAACTTGCACAAATGAACTAAGCTGGGGCACAAGAGTTGTAACTTGATAACTGAACTGGTTTTTATTTACTATGTCTGAAAATGTAGTTGGGTGTTTAAATCTCAGGGGGATTTGGATTGATAGTAATGAATTTACAGGAGTGAACTTGGACAGAGGACAAGAGCTAGAGTTTTATAATTGTTTTCATCATATTTACTATGTCTGAAATACAGAGGGTAAAAATTTCAGGGAAATTGATGGGTTATTTACAAAGATACGAAAGAGAATTAAGGCGGGGACGAGAGCTGGAGCTCGATAACTGACTTGATTTTATTTACGGTGTCTGAAATACAGAGGGTAAAAATTTAAGGGAAATTGATGGTTTATTTACAAAGACTCGAGGGTGGAAGAGGGTGGGGGACGAGAGCTGGAGCTCAGTAACTGACTTGATCTTATTTACTAACTTTGAAGTATGTCTGCTTTTAATTTTAGGGAAATTGATGGGTTATTTACAAAGATACGAAAGAGAATTAAGGCGGGGACGAGAGCTGGAGCTCGATAACTGACTTGATTTTATTTACGGTGTCTGAAATACAGAGGGTAGAAATTTCAGGGGAATTGATCTGTTACTAACGAAGATACGAGAGAGAGCTAAGGCGGAGGACAAGAGCTGGAGCTTGGTAACTGTTTTGATCTTATTTACGGTGTCTGAAATACAGAGGCTAAAAATCTCAGGGAATTTGGACTGTTACTAATGATTTTGTACAAATGAACTAAGCTGGGGACAAGAGCTAGAGTTTGATAATTGTTTGCATTTACTAAACTATGTCTGAAATATGATTATTTTTAAATTTTAGAGGGATTGGAATGATAGTATTCTTTATACGACAGGGGACTAAGGTGGGGAACGTGAGCTAGAACTTGCTTACTAACATGATTTATTTGTGTAAAACTGACTTGCTTAATGAAAAGGAGCAAACATACTGACTTGCTTAATGAAAAGGAGCAAACATACGATGTTGGAAAATAGTTGAACTGAATGAAAGGAGAGAGAGAGAGAGAGAGAGGAGGGACGGTCCAGATATTATGGATAAGATAAGATAAGATTAAGAGCCGACTGGCTGGCTGACGTCTAAAGTAAACACAGGTGAGGCGACAGATTGCGAGGTAAGGGGGGGGGGGGGGGGGGGGGGGGGGGTGTGATGTACGAGACTTGAAAACCATGACTTACACAGGCGATTTTCTAAATTTATATGAATAACTAAGGCTTACATAGACGATTTTGTAAGTTGAAAACACGTAAAATATGTCCGTAGAGTTCTCCTGGAAGCCCTAAAGTGCTACACACGTTATTTGAATTTCTCCCATAAGGCTTTAACAAACTTCTAAGTCTCGGAAATTATTTTTCTCATAAGAAATCCTTACTTCTAAAATCTGCGACTGACAAAATTTACCTGAAAACCCTGGCTCCACACAGACGATATTTCTAAATTTACCTGAAACCCTTGGGGCGCACAGGGGATATTCTAAATTTACCTGAAAACCCTGGCGCCACACAGACGATATTTTCCCTGAAAAAAAAATATCGTCTGTGTGGCGCCAACCCTACTACTGACACCCTCACAACAATCACAGCTGACACCCTCACAACAATCACAGCTGACACCCTCACAATAATCACGGCTGACACCCTCACAACAATCACAACTGACACCCTCACAATAATCACGGCTGACACCCTCACAACAATCACGGCTGGCGCCCCTCACAACAATCACGGCTGGCGCCCCTCACAACAATCACAGCTGACGCCCTCACAACAATCACGGCTAACACACTTACAACAATCACAGCTAACACAACAATCACAGCTGGCGCCCCTCACAACAATCACAGCTAACACAACAATCACAGCTG
Source organism: Procambarus clarkii (assembly GCF_040958095.1). Taxonomy (NCBI): domain Eukaryota; kingdom Metazoa; phylum Arthropoda; class Malacostraca; order Decapoda; family Cambaridae; genus Procambarus; species Procambarus clarkii. The sequence continues at coordinate 36,316,060 of NC_091159.1, read as the reverse complement.
GCGCCCCTCACAACAATCACAGCTGACACAACAATCACAGCTGGCGCCCCTCACAACAATCACAGCTAACACAACAATCATAGCTGGCGCCCCTCACAACAATCACAGCTAACACAACAATCATAGTTGACGGCCCTCACAACAATCACAGCTGACGCCCTCACAATAATCACGGCTGACACCCTCACAACAATCACGGCTGACACCCTCACAACAATTACAGCTGGCGCCCCTCACAACAATCACAGCTGACGCCCCTCACAACAATCACAGCTGACGCCCTCACAACAATCATAGCTGGCGCCCCTCACAACAATCACGGCTGACACAACAATCACAGCTGACACCCTCACAACAATCATAGCTGGCGCCCCTCACAACAATCACGGCCGACGCCCCTCACAACAATCACAGCTGACGCCCTCACAACAATCACCGCTGACACCCTCACAACAATCACAGCTGACCTACAGTGTGCGAGAGGGAGTGGAATGAAGGCATCAAGTGAGTGCGTGCAAGCAGCTACAATCATACATAATTATACACGACATAAATATGACAGCTATTTGGTTGTATGACTATTCAAGATAAATAAGTTTTCAATTCAAATTTGTATATAAATTTCAAAAGTCAGTAAAATATAGAGTATACGATGCTATCTAAAGTTCGGCAGGCGTCTATTTCTGTAGCTGGTCTGGTCACAGAGTAGAAGGGCGGGCCTTTTGGAGGGGGTATTGGTGGGCGGGATTTAACGGGCGGGCCGGGGCGGGCGGGGCGGGCAGGCCGGGCGGGCGGGGCGGGCAGGCCGGGCGGGCGGGGCGGGCAGGCCGGGCGGGCGGGCGGGCAGGCCGGGCGGGCCGGGCGGGCCGGGCGGGCCGGGCGGGCCGGGCGGGCCGGGCGGGCCGGGCGGGCGGGCTGAATCCAACAATCAATGTAGATTTGCGCACCAAGTGAGTATTGAACGCTATTCTGTGGAATCCGATACGTCCAATCCTATAACACTGGAGAGGATTGGCTACGATTCTCATGCGATGGTTTCAGACTGCTCCGGTGGCGATCTGTTTTGTTCGTCTTCTTCAACTGCACCAGCTGTGTCGCCTCTATGGCAGCCACTTGGACTGGACGGTAGAGCAACGGTCTCGCTTCATGCAGGTCGGCGTTCAATTAACGACCGTCCAAGTGGTTGTGCACCATTCCTTCACCTCGTCCCAACCCTAATCCTTATCCTGGCCCCTTCCCAGTGCTGTAGAGTCGTAAAGGCTTGGCGCTTTCCCTTGACCTCACCTTTATGGTCAGACTCTGGCCACAGACTCTGCGACGACCTCTAACCACGGACTCTAGCCACGGACTCTGTGACTACGGCACCCTGAGGTCACATTTAATATGCGCGGCCTGCGATGTTACACCAATTAATATAATTTGGACTTTCGTTACATTTTTCTTTGTCGAGTATTAGGGAAGACGACGACTTTGTTCGTACCCAATGTTGATGGTGAACATGTTGCAATACAAACAATATTATGCATATAATACTCTAATGTCTGGCGCCTCCTGTCGTGCTCTTCATATACTTTAAAATATGGACATATAGAGAGAGAGAATGACTCTCTCCACGAATCCATGTGAATGAATGAGAGAATGAGAAGTGAATGAGAGAATGAGAAGTAGAGTGAGTGAATAAGTTTGCAGGAGGGGGGGGGGGGGGGTTAAGCGCCTTCATTTCTAACGTTCGGGAGTCTGGTGCTCTAACTTCTACACCTTCGTGTCTCGTTATTGGTATGGAGGCAGCCTCTCCTGTTTCCCTCCCTGCGATGCTGTGTACACCATCTTTGGATTAGGACGGCGGGATAGAACCCCTCGTCCTTGCTCACCGTGATTTCATTGTACATTGCACATAACGCTTTGAATACATTTTTGTCTAGGCTTCTCAAGGCGATCCTGAGCTCCGCCAGCTCGCGTGTATGCCGCTGGTGCCATTTTGTTTACATGTTGTCAGAAAAGCTCTGCGTGGGTCGCGACCTTATGCAAACATTTCAAGTGCTGTACCGTGTAACGTACAATGCAATATATATATATATATATATATATATATATATATATATATATATATATATATATATATATATATATATATATATATATATATTATTAAATATGACCGAAAAAGTAAGATTAATAATTCTAACACGAATTTTCTCAATCTTTCGTACATTACGCTTCACTGTTGGGAGGTAAATTAAAAATCAATTCTCCAAAATTCATTTTTATTTCTAGTCTGACGCGACACGGGCGCGTTTCGTAAAACTTATTACATTTTCAAAGACTTTAGGTCAACAAACTGATCGAAACTGTGAATGCCAAGAAATCCGGACTCCACCTGCCAAAGATCATTGGGGAATATAAACCTGGATATGCGTATGGAAATGTCAAGACGCACAAGCCTGGAAACCCACTTCGGCCAATCATTAGCCAGATACCCACACCCACGTACAGACTGGCGAAGCGACTCAACGGACTGCTGACTCCTTATGTTCGTTGCGCCTTCAGCCTGAAGTCTCCAAAGGAATTTGTTGACTTACTGCGGGGCACACGGGCCACAGGGATAAGAGCCTCGTTGGACGTAGAATCGCTGTTTACCAACGTACCTGTGGACGAGACAATCGGAATGATAGCCGACAGAGTGTATCGTGATCCAGCCTGTACTCCTCTTGACATACCAGAAAATATTCTGAGGAAACTACTCCAAGCTTGTACTAAAGAGGCACCCTTCTTGAGCCCGGATGGGCACATGTATAAGCAAGTAGATGGGGTCGCCATGGGTTCTCCCCTAGGTGTCCTGTTTGCAAACTTCTACATGGGTACCATCGAGCAAAAAGTCTTAGTCGACATGAACTTGAAACCGGCCATATACTGCAGGTATGTTGACGACATTTTTACACAGGTACCTGATGTCAGACATCTGCAGGAGCTGAAGGAGGCATTTTAGCAGAGTTCCGTGCTGCGTTTCACTTACGAGATGGAAAAGGATGGGAAGCTGCCCTTTCTAGATGTAACAGTCATGGAAAAGGGCGGAGGTTTCCACACTGCAGACTACACTAAGGAAACAAACATAGGAATGTGCCTAAATGCCAACAGCGACTGCCCAGACAGGTACAAGAGGAGTGTTGTTAACGCATATGTCGACCGTGCTCTCAGCCACAGCTCAGAATGGAAGCAAGTCGACGAAGAACTCTGTAGGGTAAGGCAGGTCCTAGTCAATAACGGCTTCTCCAATGGTTTCGTCGAAGACATCATAAGAAGGAAAGTGAAAAGCCATGCAACCTCTGAAGAGACAACTAACACAACACCTATACCCCCTATTAGACTATTTTACAGGAACTTCTTTTCCACAGCTCATAAAACGGAGGAAAGGGTCCTGAAAGATATTGTTAATAGAAACGTTATCCCTACAGACAAAAATCAGAGGATACAACTGACGATTTACTATAAAACCAGAAAAACGGCCAGCCTACTCATGAGAAACTCTCCAGACACAAAACAGAACGCTTTAAAAGAGACTAACGTCGTCTATGCCTTCAAATGCCCACTTGGGGACTGTAAGCTCCAAAAAACCCAGTATATAGGCAAGACAACAACATCTCTTTCTGGGCGTTTAACGATGCATAAGCAACAGGGCTCCATTAAGGAACATATAATCTCTTCCCACAACCAAACCATCGCCAGAGAAATCCTAGTAAACAACACAGAAATCATCGATAGATACAGCGATAGCAGGCGGCTTGACGTTTGCGAGGCACTACACATCAAGCAGTCAACACCAGCAATCAACAGCCAATTATTACACAACTATATTCTACCCACCTCAAGACTCCGCTCCAATATAGAAGCATCAAGAAATATGGACCAATAGGCTTTCTACAAACACTTCTATTCAATATCCATTGTTTCGTGTTCTGTCTTGTTGTGTTGATGAAATTAATACCCTATTAATACCCTTGTTCTGTCTTGTGTTGATGAAATTAATACCCTATTAATACCACATTTTGTTCTGTCTTGTGTTAATGCCACGTCACCCCTTCCACCTCACTCAAATGTAGATATAAAATCGGAGATACGTAAGTTCTATTCAGTTGTGTATTTGTGAACTAAAGTCTTTGAAAATGTAATAAGTTTTACGAAACGCGCCCGTGTCGCGTCAGACTAGAAATAAAAATGAATTTTGGAGAATTGATTTTTAATTTACCTCCAACAGTGAAGCGTAATGTACGAAAGATTGAGAAAATTCGTGTTAGAATTATTAATCTTACTTTTTCGGTCATATTTAATAATATATGTCTACAGGAAAGACTGCTACCAAAATATACTAATATATATATATATATATATATATATATATATATATATATATATATATATATATATATATATATATATATATATATATATATATATATATTAGTTATATATATATATAACTATATATATATAGTTTTATATATATAACTTTAGACACACCCACCAGGGTGTGTCTAAAGTTAGACACACCCACCAGGGACTCAAACACTGACCATCAAGATGGCAGGTACGCACTTGTATCCACTACACCATACTTCAGAGCCCTAAAGAGGTGGGAATTCCGGGGTATTTAACCAACCAGATATCCCATCCTCTCCAGGCAATGAGACAGTGAGGGATCTCTCGCGTTTTTCATCAAACCCTGTTATATGGGAGAACTCGGTGCCCATGTTTAATGCACAG
>NC_091159.1:36206302-36308802 GCF_040958095.1 Procambarus clarkii | reverse complement strand
GTTTCTGATAATCATATGCAGTCTGCTCACCTTTCCTTTTGTCTAATCTCAGTCTATCGCAGAACTCCAATAGATTGGCCAGGACTACCCGGGTGGCTTGCACAGGATTTCAGCAGCTTCTTTAGGCTGCATGGAGTTACTTAATGTTTGTTTCATAATGTCCATAGATAGGGGCCCTTACCTGTTCTTCGGTCACTACTATGCTACCACCGCTGCCCCCCCCCCCCTGGTACAATTACACCAAACAGGTACAATTTGAAGCTAGCGGTACTGTGGTCCTGCAAAATGTTCCGACCAATTCGTAGTTCTCTACATTCTGAGCAGCAGCGGTACACTCTCCTGCGCCACAAGAAAATTTGGTGGACAGGATTTTAGAGCAACGGAATATACTCTTTTCTTGTATTCTCAAAGTGCTGCTTTGGAAGACCAATTAGATTCTGCTAAAAAATGATAGCAACATTGATGAATCCAGTTTTTGTGATGTATTTACATCCCTCACAGTACCTCCCCATACCATTCACGGTAACCCCCCATACTTCACGGTACCTCCTCATATTTCACGGTACCTCCCCATAGTTCACGGTATCTGCCCCACACTTCACGGTACCTCCCCATACCATTCACGGTACTCCCCCATACTTCACGGTACCTCCCCACACTTCACGGTACCTCCCCATACTTCACGATACCTCCCCATACTTCACGGTACTCCCCCATACTTCACGGTACCTCCCCATACTTCACGGTACCTCCCCACACTTCACGGTACCTCCCCCACACTTCATGGTACCTCCCCCATACTTCACGGTACCTCCCCACACTTCACGGTACCTCCCCCATACTTCACGGTACCTCCCCCATACTTCACGGTACCCCCTATACTTCACGGTACCTCCCCCATACTTCACGGTATCTGCCCCACACTTCACGGTACTTCCCCATACTTCACGGTACCTCCCCATACTTCACGGTAACCCCCCATACTTCACGGTACCCCCCATACTTCCCGGTACCTCCCCATACTTCACGGTACCTCCCCATACTTTACGGTACCTCCCAACACTTCACAGTACCTCCCCATACTTCACGGTACCTCCCCATACTTCACGGTACCTCCCCATACTTCACGGTACCTCCCCCACACTTCATGGTACCTCCCCATACTTCCCGGTACCTCCCCCATACTTCACGGTACCTCCCCATACTTTACGGTACCTCCCAACACTTCACAGTACCTCCCCATACTTCACGGTACCTCCACATACTTCACGGTACCTCCCCATACTTCACGGTACCTCCCCATACTTCACGGTACCTCCCCATACTTCACGGTACCTCCCCATACTTCACGGTACCTCCCCATACTTTACGGTACCTCCCAACACTTCACAGTACCTCCCCATACTTCACGGTACCTCCCCCATACTTCACGGCACCTCCCCATAGTTCACGGTATCTGCCCCACACTTCACGGTACCTCCCCATACCATTCACGGTACTCCCCCATACTTCACAGTACCTCCCCCATACTTCACGGTACCTCCCCATACTTCACGGTACCTCCCCATACTTCACGGTACCTCCCCATACTTCACGGTACCTCCCCATACTTCACGGCACCTCCCCATAGTTCACGGTATCTGCCCCACACTTCACGGTACCTCCCCATACCATTCACAGTACCTCCCCCATACTTCACAGTACCTCCCCATACTTCACGGTACCTCCCCCATACTTCACGGTACCTCCCCATACTTCACGGTACCTCCCCCATACTTCACGGTACCTCCCCCATACTTCACGGTACCTCCCCCATACTTCACGGTACCTCCCCCATACTTCACGGTACCTCCCCCATACTTCACGGTACCTCCCCCATACTTCACGGTACCTCCCCCATACTTCACGGTACCTCCCCCATACTTCACGGTACCTCCCCCATACTTCACGGTACCTCCCCCATACTTCACGGTACCTCCCCCATACTTCACGGTACCTCCCCCATACTTCACGGTACCTCCCCCATACTTCACGGTACCTCCCCCATACTTCACGGTACCTCCCCCATACTTCACGGTACCTCCCCCATACTTCACGGTACCTCCCCCATACTTCACGGTACCTCCCCCATACTTCACGGTACCTCCCCCATACTTCACGGTACCTCCCCCATACTTCACGGTACCTCCCCCATACTTCACGGTACCTCCCCCATACTTCACGGTACCTCCCCCATACTTCACGGTACCTCCCCCATACTTCACGGTACCTCCCCCATACTTCACGGTACCTCCCCCATACTTCACGGTACCTCCCCCATACTTCACGGTACCTCCCCCATACTTCACGGTACCTCCCCCATACTTCACGGTACCTCCCCCATACTTCACGGTACCTCCCCCATACTTCACGGTACCTCCCCCATACTTCACGGTACCTCCCCCATACTTCACGGTACCTCCCCATACTTCACGGTACCTCCCCCATACTTCACGGTACCTCCCCATACTTCACGGTACCTCCCCATACTTCACGGTACCTCCCCCATACTTCACGGTACCTCCCCCATACTTCACGGTACCTCCCCCATACTTCACGGTACCTCCCCCATACTTCACGGTACCTCCCCCATACTTCACGGTACCTCCCCATACTTCACGGTACCTCCCCCATACTTCACGGTACCTCCCCCATACTTCACGGTACCTCCCCCATACTTCACGGTACCTCCCCCATACTTCACGGTACCTCCCCCATACTTCACGGTACCTCCCCCATACTTCACGGTACCTCCCCATACTTCACGGTACCTCCCCATACTTCACGGTACCTCCCCCATACTTCACGGTACCTCCCCATACTTCACGGTACGTACCGGTACATATCCATACGAAGTAACGGTAAACAAAATAAAATCGTGAGGTAGCTACACTATTCTACCTGTTCTACACTACTCTACCTGTTCTACACTACTCTACCTGTTCTACACTACTCTACCTGTTCTACACTACTCTACCTGTTCTACACTACTCTACCTGTTCTACTCTACCTGTTCTACACTACCTGTTCTACACTACTCTACCTGTTCTACACTACTCTACCTGTTCTACACTACTCTACCTGTTCTACACTACTCTACCTGTTCTACACTACTCTACCTGTTCTACACTACTCTACCTGTTCTACACTACTCTACCTGTTCTACACTACTCTACCTGTTCTACACTACTCTACCTGTTCTACACTACTCTACCTGTTCTACACTACCTGTTCTACACTACCTGTTCTACACTACCTGTTCTACACTACCTGTTCTACACTACTCTACCTGTTCTACACTACTCTACCTGTTCTACACTACTCTACCTGTTCTACACTACTCTACCTGTTCTACACTACTCTACCTGTTCTACACTACTCTACCTGTTCTACACTACTCTACCTGTTCTACACTACTCTACCTGTTCTACACTACTCTACCTGTTCTACACTACTCTACCTGTTCTACACTACTCTACCTGTTCTACACTACTCTACCTGTTCTACACTACTCTACCTGTTCTACACTACTCTACCTGTTCTACACTACTCTACCTGTTCTACACTACTCTACCTGTTCTACACTACTCTACCTGTTCTACACTACTCTACCTGTACGAAGCAATCCTAACCTCTACAACAGCAGATCTTCCGACTCCACTCTGGAAAAGCTTCTTGAATCTTCATCTGTACCTGTACGGAGTTCTGGGAGTTCTTCTACTCCCCAAACATTCATCCCCCATTTAATTCAACAAATTTCTCTATCAATCACCGCCACTCTCCGCTTCTCTGGACATACCTCACCGCTTGAGCACATGCTGGCTTCCTGCCCCTTACTGTTGTTGTTGTTTAAGATTCGCTACCTGGAACAAAAAGTTCTAAGTAGCACGGGCTATGGTGAGCCCATTTGCACCTTACTGCTCGACACACCACCTGCTTCATACCATCAGGTAGAACGGGTGATATTATCCCACGTTTTGTGTCATCTACTGCAACATTCTGGCTGTGACTGCATAGCAATATTGATTGAACTTTTATCCTATGCGGTTCATGTTCTTGATGTCTTAAGAAGTTCTCGTATCTTCTAAGGCGCCCATTCCAAGGTCGCAAATATCCACATAGCATTATACTTTTATCCTATAATGTAAGATTATCATTAATTGATAACTATTAACCATTTTCCCTGATCAAATAAATGGATAAATATGTAATTATATAATGAATTGAAAGTTTGAATAAAAAAACGTGAATAAATGACTCTCTCCTAATCAATGCCTTAATTTGAATATTATTAACGGAGTGACGACGGTAGTTAATGAAGGGGAGAGCGTGAGTGACAAGCGGGCCCTCAGGGGGCCCCACTATCCCTCAGGGGGAGGGCCCACTATCCGTCAGGGGGAGGGCCCACTATCCATCACGGGGACCCTGCCAACACCACACGCCAGCTGATTAATAGCTGCGGAGGGTCCGGGGGGTCATTGATGGACTAGTATACTCTGTAGGGGGTCCGGGGGATCATTGATGGGCTAGTATACTCTGTAGGGGGTCCGGGGGATCATTGATGGGCAAGTATACTCTGTAGGGGGTCCGGGGGATCATTGATGGGCTAGTATACTCTGTAGGGGGTCCGGGGGATCATTGATGGGCTAGTATACTCTGTAGGGGGTCCGGGGGGTCATTGATTGGCTAGTATACTCTGTAGGGGGTCCGGGGGGTCATTGATGGTCTAGTATACTCTGTAGGGGGTCCGGGGGGTCATTGATGGGCTAGTATACTCTGTAGGGGGTCCGGGGGGTCATTGATGGTCTAGTATACTCTGTAGGGGGTCCGGGGGGTCATTGATGGGCTAGTATACTCTGTAGGGGGTCCGGGGGGTCATTGATGGTCTAGTATACTCTGTAGGGGGTCCGGGGGTCATTGATGGTCTAGTATACTCTGTAGGGGGTCCGGGGGGTCATTGATGGGCTAGTATACTCTGTAGGGGGTCCGGGGGGTCATTGATGGGCTAGTATACTCTGTAGGGGGTCCGGGGGGTCATTGATGGTCTAGCATACTCTGTAGGGGGTCCGGGGGGTCATTGATGGTCTAGTATACTCTGTAGGGGGTCCGGGGGGTCATTGATGGGCTAGTATACTCTGTAGGGGGTCCGGGGGGTCATTGATGGTCTAGTATACTCTGTAGGGGGTCCGGGGGGTCATTGATGGTCTAGTATACTCTGTAGGGGGTCCGGGGGGTCATTGATGGTCTAGTATACTCTGTAGGGGGTCCGGGGGGTCATTGATGGTCTAGTATACTCTGTAGGGGGTTCGGGGGGTCATTGATGGGCTAGTATACTCTGTAGGGGGTCCGGGGGGTCATTGATGGTCTAGTATACTCTGTAGGGGGTCCGGGGGATCATTGATGGGCTAGTATACTCTGTAGGGGGTCCGGGGGGTCATTGATTGGCTAGTATACTCTGTAGGGGGTCCGGGGGGTCATTGATGGTCTAGTATACTCTGTAGGGGGTCCGGGGGGTCATTGATGGTCTAGTATACTCTGTAGGGGGTCCGGGGGTCATTGATGGTCTAGTATACTCTGTAGGGGGTCCGGGGGGTCATTGATGGGCTAGTATACTCTGTAGGGGGTCCGGGGGGTCATTGATGGGCTAGTATACTCTGTAGGGGGTCCGGGGGGTCATTGATGGTCTAGCATACTCTGTAGGGGGTCCGGGGGGTCATTGATGGTCTAGTATACTCTGTAGGGGGTCCGGGGGGTCATTGATGGGCTAGTATACTCTGTAGGGGGTCCGGGGGGTCATTGATGGTCTAGTATACTCTGTAGGGGGTCCGGGGGGTCATTGATGGTCTAGTACACTCTGTAGGGGGTCCGGGGGGTCATTGATGGTCTAGTATACTCTGTAGGGGGTCCGGGGGGTCATTGATGGTCTAGTATACTCTGTAGGGGGTTCGGGGGGTCATTGATGGGCTAGTATACTCTGTAGGGGGTCCGGGGGGTCATTGATGGTCTAGTATACTCTGTAGGGGGTCCGGGGGGTCATTGATGGTCTAGTATACTCTGTAGGGGGTCCGGGGGGTCATTGATGGTCTAGTATACTCTGTAGGGGGTCCGGGGGGTCATTGATGGGCTAGTATACTCTGTAGGGGGTCCGGGGGGTCATTGATGGGCTAGTATACTCTGTAGGGGGGTCCGGGGGGGTCATTGATGGACTAGTATACTCTGTAGGGGGGTCCGGGGGGGTCATTGATGGGCTAGTATACTCTGTAGGGGGTCCGGGGGATCATTGATGGGCTAGTATACTCTGTAGGGGGTCCGGGGGGTAATTGATGGGCTAGTATACTCTGTAGGGGGGTCCGGGGGATCATTGATGGGCTAGTATACTCTGTAGGGGGGTCCGGGGGATCATTGATGGGCTAGTATGCTCTGTAGGGGGGTCCGGGGGATCATTGATGGGCTAGTATACTCTTTAGGGGGGTCCGGGGGATCATTGATGGGCTAGTATGCTCTGTAGGGGGGTCCGGGGGATCATTGATGGGCTAGTATACTCTTTAGGGGGGTCCGGGGGATCATTGATGGGCTAGTATACTCTTTAGGGGGGGTCCGGGGGATCATTGATGGGCTAGTATACTCTTTAGGGGGGTCCGGGGGATCATTGATGGGCTAGTATACTCTTTAGGGGGGTCCGGGGGATCATTGATGGGCTAGTATACTCTTTAGGGGGGTCCGGGGGATCATTGATGGGCTAGTATACTCTGCAAGGCTTTCGGGGGTTCCACGGGGGGGGGGGAGGTCGCTGGCTAAATAGTAGCAACACAAAATTCTTTTAACCTTCTCCAAAGAAAGATTGAAATGTTGTATTTGGCTGAGGAGCAGTGGAGTTCGTTTGTCGTTCTCGGGGACAGGAAGCCTGTTAGGATTATCGAGGTCCCTCTAAGGACATGGGAAGGATGCTGACAGGGACTGCCAGAGGATGGCACTCACCCGACGCTGACTACGGGGAGCTTGCCAGCCTTGTGGCACCTAGTGCCTTATAGGTGAACTATTCTGACGTGGGAATTCGTTGTTGAATCTGGCCGTGAGGTTGTGGTTGGAGGTGACTTCCACTTGCTGGTCTCCCGTAGTGAGTCAGTACCAGTATCTCCACCTTCCACTTGCTGGTCTCCCGTAGTGAGTCAGTACCAGTATCTCCACCTTCCACTTGCTGGTCTCCCGTAGTGAGTCAGTACCAGTATCTCCACCTTCCACTTGTGGTCTCCCGTAGTGAGTCAGTACCAGTATCTCCACCTTCCACTTGTGGTCTCTCGTCCTACCTTCTATTTAAGAAGTCAGTCCATGTTCACCTTGTCTATTCCCCCCCCCCCCGTCAGTATTTTGTATATTGTGATTATATCCCCTCTAATTCACCTGTTCTCAAGAGTTATCATATCTAGTTACATTACCCTCTTTGCTCCGGCACCAGTCTTCCTGCACATGTCTGTACTCTTTCAGTTTTGGCTTTATGCTTCACAAGGTGTGGATTCCAGGCCGGTGCTGCATATTCCAGTATTGGTCTAACAATAGTTGTTAACACTGTATTGAATAAGTCCTGATTTAGGCTTCTAAATAATGTTACTAATGTTAAACATCGTCACATGTGCTGCAGATGTTACCCCGTTTGTTTGTGTCCCGTGTTAGTGATGGAATTAGATCCATTTCTAAGTCTTTTTCTGTTTCTGATTATTGCAGCTGCCTTTGCCCTTATGCAGACCTCCTCGACTATTTCCTCCTCTCCTTATCGTTTCCAGAAACAAAATGGAATTAATTGTTGCAGGTCAGTTGTTGCAGGTCAGTCCAGCCACTGAGTTTGTCAAGCTCTTCCAGCGGGTCTCATACTCAATATTTTCCACACCTTTCCTGAGTGTTGGTAATCACCAGGTCTAGTGTTGGTGGTGGGCCGTGTTGCGCTTCTTGTTTATGTAATGTGTTGCTCCAAGATGTTTGTTGTGTCTACAAGCTGTAGTCTCCGGGGAGCTCTGGGCATTACAGGTCTACGTAGTTGTTCAGTGAACCTTAAATAAGACTGAACTTGGTGTTTAAAGGCCCCAAGTAAACCTCAGCTACAGTGTGGCTGTAGTAATAGGGCTACATCACCCGCCACCCCAGGACCCTGGTCCACCAGTCTATCCTTACTACTCCATATCCTCGTTGGAAGATTGTATCTTGTCAGCATCGTTCCCGTTGTTGCAATAATGTGTGTGGCTCTTTTCAGCAACCCTTTCTTGAAGCTCAACCCCATTATTTGTAATTCCATCTGCATTTGGCCACATAATTTTAACGCTCATCTTTCCCGGTTTCATTTGGTTTTGCCCAAAGGAGGCGGTAGTTTCTGTTCCATGTCCATTGTTGATAGGGGGGAAGGATGGTGGCCGGGACTGGTTGGATGGTTAGCGTGTATAACAGCGCGAGGCCCTGGGAAGGCTACTAATATATACACCAAACAACACCACATCAAGTATACATCCCCCAAAATACACCCCGCCATGCTTTTAGGGCATCTCCATTACACGGTATCACACTGAATAAATGATAAGGCGGCCCTCTGAATTAAGAAATCCTTGGGGCGAGTCCCAGCACCCAGAGCCAGTTATTACGGGCTTAGCGGCAACACCCAGCCAAGGGAAAGAGTAGGGGAGAGGGGGGGGGAGGGGTGAGAGGGGGGGGGTGAAAGGGGTGTGGAGAGGGGGGGACAGAATAATGACACATAATAAAGTCATTGGTGAGCATAGACATTACTGACCTCTGGCCGGCGGTGCTCGGGGCGAGGGACCGGAGGACTATGTGTGGGTAGGATGGGGCTGGGGGGGGGGGGTGATAGGCGAAAGGAGAAGAGGGAGGGCCCATGGATATGGGAGAGGGATATAGTGATGGGAAGGGGAGAGCAGAAGGTTAGTGAAGTGCAACAGAGAGAGAAAGAGAGAGAGAGAGAGAGAGAGAGAGAGAGAGAGAGAGAGAGAGAGAGAGAGAGAGAGAGAGAGAGAGAGAGAGAGAGAGAGAGAGAGAGAGAGAGAGAAGGAAGGATGCAGGGTACCCATCACAGAGGAGCTGGAAGAAGAGGATAAAAACATCCGTGTGTGTATTTAATATTTGTGTTTGCAGAATCGAGCTATTAGCTCTTGGGTCCCGCCTTTCTAACCAATTTATTTTTCCCTTATTATGGCTTCTACATATATTACTACTCTCTAACGCACGCACATCCCCAGGGAGCAGCTCGTAGCAGATGTCTAACTACCAGGTACATATTTACTTCTAGGTAAACAGGAGCATCAGGATGAAAGAAACTGCCCATTTGTTTCCGCCTCCGCCGAGGATCAAACCCGGACAATTAGGACTACGAATCCCGAACGCTGTCCACTCAGCCACGAGGCCCTCTTGTGTGAGTGAGGGTGAATGTGTGTGTATTCACCTAGTTGTATTCACCTACTTGTGTTTGCGGGGGTTGAGCTCTGCTCCTTCGGCCCGCCTCTTAACTGTCAATCAACGATCTTACCCACCCCCCAACACACACACACACACACATACCCCCAAGGAAGCAGCCCGTAACAGCTGTTTAACTCCCAGGTACCTATTTACTGCTAGGTAACTGGGGCATCAGGATGAAAGACACTCTGCCCATTTGTTTCTGCCGGCGCCGGGAATCGAACCCCGCTACGTATCCAGCGTGCTGTCCACTCAGCCACCAGGCGCCCGCCCTGTGTGTACTCATCTAGTTGTATTCACCTAGTTGTGGTTGCGGGGGATGAGCTTTGGCTCTTTGGTCCCGCCTCTCAGCTGTCAATTAACAGATTCCAGGGCCTACTGGGCTTTATCATATCTACATTTGAAACTGTGTATGGAGTCAGCCTCCACTACATCACTGCCTAATGCATTCCATTTGTTAACTACTCTGACACTGAAAAAAATCTTTCTAATATCTCTGTGGCTCATTTGGGTACTACGTTTCCACCTGTACTCACCTAGTTGTGCTTGCGGGGGTTCAGCTTTAGCTCCTTGGTCCCGCCTCTCAACCGTCAATCAACAGGTGTACAGGTTCCTGAGCCTATTGGGCTCTATCATATCTACACTTGAAACTGTGTATGGAGTCAGCCTCCACCACATCACTTCCTAATGCATTCCATTTGTCAACCACTCTGACACTAAAAAAGTTCTTTCTAATATCTCTGTGGCTCATTTGGGCACTCGGTTTCCACCTGTGTCCCCTTGTGCGTGTGCCCCTTGTGTTAAATAGCCTGTCTTTATCTACCCTATCAATTCCCTTGAGAATCTTGAATGTAGTGATCATGTCCCCCCTAACTCTTGTCTTCCAGCGAAGTGAGGTTCAATTCCCGCAGTCTCTCCTCGTAGCTCATACCTCTCAGCTCGGGTACTAGTCTGGTGGCAAACCTTTGAACCTTTTCCAGTTTAGTCTCATCCTTGACTAGATAGGGACACCATGCTGGGGCTGCATACTCCAGAATTGGCCTGACATATGTGGTATACAAAGTTCTGAATGATTCTTTACACAAATTTCTGAATGCCGTTCGTATGTTGGCCAGCCTGGCATATGCCGCTGATGTTATCCTCTTGATATGTGCTGCAGGAGACAGGTCTGGCGTGATATCAATTTCCAAGTCTTTTTCTTTCTCTGACTCCTGAAGGATTTCCTCTCCCAGATGATACCTTGTATTTGGCCTCCTGCTGCCTACACCTATCTTCATTACATTACATTTGGTTGGGTTGAACTCTAACAACCACTTGTTCGACCATTCCTTCAGTTTGTCTTGGTCTTCTTGAAGCCTCAAACAGTCCTCTTCTGTCTTAATCCTTCACATAATTTTGGCATCATCCGCAAACATTGAGAGAAATGAATCTATACCCTCCGGGAGATCATTTACATATATCAGAAACAAGATAGGACCGAGTACAGAGCCCTGTGGGACTCCACTGGTGACTTCACGCCAATCTGAGGTCTCACCCCTCACCGTAACTCTCTGCTTCCTATTGCTTAGGTACTCTCTTATCCACTGGAGCACCTTACCAGCTACACCTGCCTGTCTCTCCAGCTTATGTACCAGCCTCTTATGCGGTACTGTGTCAAAGGCTTTCCGACAATCCAAGAAAATGCAGTCCGCCCAGCCCTCTCTTTCTTGCTTAATCTGTGTCACCTGGTCATAGAATTCTATTAAGCCAGTCAGGCAAGATTTACCCTCCCTGAACCCATGTTGTCGATTTGTCACGAAGTCCCTTCTCTCCAGATGTGCTACCAGGTTTTTTCTCACGATCTTCTCCATCACCTTGCATGGTATACAAGTCAAGGATACTGGCCTGTAGTTCAGTGCCTCTTGCCTGTCGCCCTTTTTGTATATTGGGACCACATTCGCCGTCTTCCATATTTCTGGTAGGTCTCCCGTCTCCAGTGACCTACTATACACTATGTAGAGTGGCAAGCAAAGTGCCTCTGCACACTCTTTCAGTACCCATGGCGAGATCCCGTCTGGACCAACAGCCTTTCTAATATCCAGATCCAGCAGGTGTCTCTTGACCTCCTCTCTCGTAATTTCAAACTCTTCCAAGGCCGCCTGGTTTACGTCCCTTTCTCCTAGCACAGTGACCTCACCTTGTTCTGTCGTGAAGACCTCTTGAAACCTCTTGTTGAGTTCATCACACACCTCTTTGTCATTCTCTGTATACCTGTCCTCGCCTCTTCTAAGTTTCACTACCTGTTCTTTCACTGTTGTTTTCCTTCTGATGTGACTGTGGAGTAGCTTTGGTTCGGTCTTGGCTTTGTTTGCTATATCATTTTCATAACTTTTCTCTGCTTCTCTTCTCACCCTGACATACTCATTCCTGGTTCTCTGGTATCTCTCTCTGCTTTCTGGTGTTCTGTTATTCCGGAAGTTCCTCCATGCTCTTTTGTTCAGTTTCTTTGCTTCCATACATGCCCTATTATACCATGGATTCTTCTGTTGCTTCTCGGATTTTTCTTTTTGGGCCGGGATGTGTGTGTGTGTACTCACCTAGTTGTACTCACCTAGTTGTGTTTGCGGGGATTGAGCTCTGGCTCTTTGGTCCCGCCTCTCAACCGTGTGTGTGTGTGTGTGTGTGTGTGTGTGTGTGTGTGTGTGTGTGTGTGTGTGTGTGTGTGTGTGTGTGTGTGTGTGTGTGTGTGTGTGTGTGTGTGAATTCTGAGGTGGTCAGATCTGCAATGATAATGTACACACCCTACGGCCGCTCCTGCCACACCCCTAACCATGCTACCCTCCATTCAACCCCCCCATCTCCTCCTAATGCCCCCCCCCCCTGCCACACACAGTAAGATAGGTGCCAATAAGATGGTTGTTAGTGACATAATGGTCAAGACAAGTAACTACAACAACCACCAATTCTCCCGAGTGTTCAGGTTAACCCAGTGTTACTGTGGCTGGTTGGTCCAATTAACCGTATGGCTTATACTGACCCCGTTTAACCTGGACGGTAAAACGTACCGCAGCATTATCACATTCATGCTATTTTATTTGTTACTTTAACAGTTAGGCGATACCAGCTTTTGACGGAAACAGAGAAAAAGACAGAAAACAGAAATAGACCCGAGCACTGCCGGATATCCCGTATAGAATAGTATATATTACATTATATATAATGTTGTGATGTCCATTTTAACTTAGACATGACAGCAAGGAAAAAAAGAGACTAGAAAGACAGGTTAAGCAACAGAAAGGGACAGACAGAGAGGCACAGGAGGTGGTGGAGGACTCAGAGAAGGAAGGTACAAGAGGCACTTGATGAAAGGGGAAGAGCAACAAAAGTAAGAAGACGAGGCCTAACAACAAATAATGTTGAGGGACTCGAGTAAAAACAGAAGTCGAGTGTCTTCCGAGGAAGAAAGAAAGACATCTTGGAGACACTTACAAGTAGCGCAGCTGGGCGAGGCCCTTCAACATCTTCTTGGCGATGATCTTCAGCTGGTTACGATTGAGCTCCCTGCAAGACGAGAAGGTTGTTAGTCAATGGTGGGGATGTTTCACATGTGGCACCCTCACACACCTGTGTCACCCTCACACACCTGTCACGCGCGGCACCCTCACACACACCTGTGTCACGCGTGGCACCCTCACACACCTGTGTCACGCGTTGCACCCTCACACACCTGTGTCACGCGTGGCACCCTCACACACCTGTGTCACGCGCGGCACCCTCACACACCTGTCACGCGCGGCACCCTTAAAGACACCTGTGTCACGCGTGACACCCTCACACACCTGTGTCACGCGTGGCACCCTCACACACCTGTGTCACGCGTGGCACCCTCACACACATGTGTCATATGTGGCACCCTATGACATAACTGATCATCCTTGAGGATAAAATATTATGCCAACCTTCACTCACAAATAAAGGTCGAACACCTTTCCCACTACAGAAAGGTGGGAAAGGTGGTTCGTTCTCACTATTCTAATGTATCACCGCACAGCCAGTAACTCAGTTATAGTCATTACCGTTGTAATTATCATTATCATCAGTACAAACAATTTTGTACGTTGGTGAACGTCGTGGAGTAACACCTGGCGATGGTTGGCACTGATGTGGGAACAACGTGTGAACAGGGAATAGTTAACTGTGGAGCGTACATCCCGTAGACTTTACATTTTCATGTACATAAAATAATTTTTTTTTTTATACTCAAAATGCATCTGGAGTCTGCCAGTGCAGACTGCCTATCACATGCCTCTGTATGACTAACCATCCTGTGTGATGGGTATTTTTTAGCATCACCTTGTTAACTTTTTTGACACACTGTACTCCGCTTCATATAGTCTAGGGTAGCTGCACAAATGCAGATGTACCTCATGTATTAATAAAAAAAAATGTTTCCTCATTCAGAAACGTAAGATGTGACGAGCCCCGTGTTTACACCGATGGTTCAGTCCAGTCGTCAACAGGATGGACTGCAGAAGCCTGAAGGTTGGACGTAAACAGTACTTGCACACCGACTACTAGTTCCAGGGTGAACTGTACACATATATAAGTAGCTGCACTCTTAACTAGTTACCAGGGGCCAGATTCACGAACCAGTTCCGTAAGCACTTACGAACCTGTACATCTTTTCTCAATCTTTGGCGGCTTTGTTTACAATTATTAAACAGTTAATGAGCTGCGAAGCACCAGGGGGCTGTTTGTAACAATAGCAACCGTTGATTGGGAAGTTTTCATGCTTGTAAACTGTTTAATAAATGTAACCAAAGCCGTCAAAGATCGAGGAAAGATGTACACGTTCGTAACTCCTTTGTGAATCCGGATCCAGTACACTAAAAAGCACAGGAGGAGGAGGAGGAGGAATATAATTTTATGTCAGTCAAAGTCTGCTCTTCAACTACTAGAAGAGTCCTGCAAGATCGACATCAAGAACCTCAAAACATCACTTTATATAACTAATGGTAATGTCTCAGTACAGACATAATAACATAGGATCAACAAAACTGTGAACTATACAAGATAACCGCAAGGAGGCCCACACGCCTCCTGTCTTACCACATACTACACTTTCTACGTTTGTAGAAAGTGTAGATGCTTTCATGCAGTTGTTGAAAGCATCTACACTTACACCTCAAGTCCAGCAGTCTGATGATTCAACGGTACGATTGTGAGCTAACGTTATGAGACCGTCGTCAGACACAGGAAATATAGAGGGACATGATCACGACATTATATTCTAAGAGGGACAAGCACGGGTGTCTAAAATGAGTCGCAAGGCTGTAAGGAAGCCCTTAACTTTGAGCAGTAAAACAGAATGAGTTAGATCAGGAGGAAGTTAATTCAACTCTAAAGAAAGCATGAAATACTTGAGCCACAGCATACTAGGTGACTGTTCTTACTCCTTTACGAGAACACACACACACACACACACACACACACACGCACGCGCGTCTGTGTTCGAATCGATTCTGGGCGCCGGCAGAAACATATGGGCAAAGTTTCTTTCACACTGATTTACCTGTTCACCTAGCAGTAAATAGGTACCTGGGGAGTTAGACAGCTGCTACGGGCTGCTTCCTGGGGATGTGTGCGTGCGTGTGTTAAGATAGAGATATATGTAGTAGCTATAATAGAGGAAAAATGGATTGGTTAGAAAGGCGGGGTTCAAGAGCTAATAGCTAATAGTAAGTACACGTACACGTACACACACACGTACACACAAGCACGTACGGACGCTCCCACCAGCTGCTACAGAACACAGATGGACTCTTAACTTCACAGAAAACGGGCTGCCAAAGAGCCCTCTATGCGGATTAAAAGTCTATACCGGGAAGGATAAAATGCTAACCGACAAGCGACCATAAATTCCGATATTCCAACACAAAAGGGTGCGAGTGAAGGCCTTAGGACGAGTACACGTAAGGTGGTGTTTCGCAGCCAGAGAGTAATCCCGTCATTGAATAATCCCCAAGTACGATGATTTCTCACGCTGGGGGAGGATTTATGAGACGTGAAGGATTGCGCTGAGAAATCTCGCTGACAGTAATTTATGACAGTCATGATGAGTTAAACTCTCTAAGTTGGAAGGGACAGTTGGAGTGTGTTAATGGTGGGGAAAAAAAATTAAGCTCTTCAAACTGACGAAAGTTATAACAGTGGGAGAATGGGAATATTTTATTTATTATCTTTCTACATGAGATAAGAGAGAGAGAGAGAGAGAGAGAGAGAGAGAGAGAGAGAGAGAGAGAGAGAACTATGAGGAGAAAGCTCCAAGCTATTACGACTATATAGCACTTGGAAGGGGTCAGGATAAGGATTTGGGATGGGACGGGGGGAAAGGAATGGTGCCCTACCACTTTTGATGGTCGGGGATTGAACGCCGACCTGCGTGAAGCGAGACCGTCACTCTACCGTCCAGCTCAAGTCACATTCCAGGATTGTGACCTGGAAAAAAAGCTGAGCCCAAGAGCTGAATCTCTGTTGTCTTTCTACGCGAGACAACCGAGATTCAGCTCCTGGGATCGGCTTTTTTTTTGCTTAGCTATGAGTCATGAGGTACAATGTTATGCACCCGTCCTGTGACGCTCTGTATAGATCGCACGTGCCTCATGGTCCCATCTCTCTCTGTGTAAACAATCCCACCTGTGAGAATCTTACCTATGACAAACAATTCCGACGTACACGACGGTACACGACGCTACAGTGCCGTGGCAGCGCCCCTGTGGCCGTGACAGTGGTGGTGGTGGTAGTGGTAGTGGTGGTAGTGGTAGTGGTGGTGGTGGTCCCCGGGCCGGCCGCCCACTAACAACCTCACACAGTCAACAATCCTTGTTTCCCCTAATTGGCTGCAGCCTCAGGCCGCCCGCCCTCACCAAGACTGGTGGAAGGTTTTCACACCATTTATCACCACATTCCTTATAGACCCATTGTCATGTTTCATATTGTCTCTTACGTGACTTTCAACATTTACCTAATGAAACATTAATAAAATTCATATTCAGTAAAGTAGGTAAGATTTATGACCTGGTTTCCATGTTTGTTAGGCTCTTGAAGTCTCTCCCTAACTCTCACATGTACTGTCTAAGATCAAGGTATATTGGTAACGATCTGACCAATTAGGCTGTTACTTACTGCAACTCTTTATGTCACTATAGTTAATGCCAGCCGATTACTCGTGTATTATATAACGAGGCGACTTGTTCACTTGAACAAGTTCATGTTCCATGTTCATGTTCACACGCGTGACTCTCTAAGACTTCCGACCGCAGATTATCTGAGAATGTGTCGACCATTTCCCGCCTGTCAGTGGCACTACTCTGCTAACCTGTACCTTCTGTTTACCTGTGGAAGGGTTCACGAGTTTTATTTTCTTGAAGCCCGGACCTTATCAGAGGCTAAAACTCAGGCTCTCGAGAATTATCCCCCTGAAAGTTATGAGGAGGAAGTGTATCAGTTCCTGGTAGCGTAGTGGAAAAACACTCGCTCCGGGATTTGGTCTGGGTTCGAGACCTGGTCATGGAGGATTGACTTGGAAGCAATTCATAACTGTTCGCCCCTGTTTACCCAACAGTAACTGCGGATCTGGGAGTAAATGGATTTGCTGAGTCGTGTACCCCTGCACTCACCTATGTGTAAAATTAGCAAGGTAAGATTTACCATGAACTATGGGAAAGGGAAAGCTTTCAGCCCGTTAACAGACGTCAGACGTCGTCTTTTCTCATGTGCAAAGAACTACAAAAGAAATACAAAAAGAAAATCAAAAGAAAAAAAAGGTTTATGCAAGACTGGCTTTGAGATCTCGCCTTTAGAGCTTCAGATTAGACTCACGCCATCAAGCAGAGACTTCTTAAAGACCAGTCTTCTGGACCAGTCTCCTCACAATCGTCTTATAGAGGTCCAGGCCACACAGGTCACACTCAAGGTAATACACGCGACCAGTCTTATCGGGTTTAAGCACAACCTTTACTTTGACCTTCTGTCTGACCTTGACTGACGTATGTTGCAAGAATCATGCAGACTGTGACGGGGTGTTCAGAGTAACACCTTGAAGAAGAGCGTCTCATGTTTATCCTCTTGTTTGCTGGCAGTCACGCCACAATACTTACAACTGCTTCTTACAATTCTCTGAAAAGATTCATGTTTCATTCCAGGAAGCATAATGTACTTAAAGTTATTCCCGAAGGTGATGCCTGACAGCGAACTCCAGTCCGGTTAAGCCCCTCACAACGTGGTCGTCAACTGGACAGTTGTTTTTGCTGTTGGGTTGGTTGATCTTCCCCAACGAGTAGGGTAGGAAGCAGTTGTGGTCAAAATATTTCTTACTCATTTCTCATTTCTTACTCTCAACGACACTAGGTGCTAAATGGGACGGGAAGAAGGGGCGACAGTGTCCCCGTACTGCGGTCGTGTACCATTATAAGGTAAGGGCAGGTCAATGACAAAACAAGTTGTCACCGGACAAGTCTGGCCCAGGCCGGGCTAGGAGGGTACTCAAACTCTAGAATTCCCCAACAGGTAAACTAGATAAACAGGCAAATATTCCACAATAACTAAACACTACATGTTTAGAGACTAAGCCGTGAGAGTGCTTCCCGTCTCCACCAACCTACTATTTCCACCACACTTCAGACCATCCAATTCTCGCGCTCTGACAAGAACCAAACTTTATGGCCTATCTTAAGATGAGATGATTTCGGGGCTTAGCTTCCCCGCGGCCCGGTCCTCGACCAGGCCTCCTCTTTGTTAAACACCCCCAGGAAGCAGCCCGTAGCAGCTGTCTAATTCTCAGGTACCTATTTACTGCTAGGTGAACAGAGACACCAGAGTGAAAGAAACTTTGCCGATTTGTTTCCACCTCCACCGGGGATGGAACCCGGAACCTTAGGACTACGAATACCCAAGTGCTATCCACTCAGCTGCCAAGCCCCTTTCCTAACCAGCAGGGAACGAACACAAACAACCCACGAGGCCTAGCGATGCCGAGCCCCAGGAGGTCTCCCATGGGCCTATTAGACCTGCAGTTTCCATTATCTTACCTTCGTACGAATTTCTAGTTGCGTGAACGTGTCTCAAGTCATCCATGGCCAAGATTTTAACTATACCTTCAGATTAAAGGTAATTATCAGAAGTATTCAGCCAGTATAGTTGTACAGAACCCAGAAGCTTCGTGAGTGACTGGATACCACCTTAGTCGAGCACAAGACGAAGTTGGAGAAGGCTCAAAGGCACGCCACCAGAATAGTTCCACAACCCCCGCAAGCACAACTAGTCGAGTACAACACACTGAAAGACAAAGTAGTGGCCATAGCTCCCACCCCCCACACACATAGTTGATTGACAGTTGAGAGGCGGGCCGAAAGAGCAGAGCTCAACCCCCGCAAGGACAACTAGGTGAATACACACACACACACACACACACACACACACACACACACACACACACACACACACACGAACCTGTATAATAGTTGATTGACAGTTGAGAGGTGGGACCAAAGGGCCAGAGCTCAACCCCCGAAAGCACAACTAGGTAAGTACAACTTGGTACGTACACACGCACGCACGCACGCACACACACACACGCGCACACACACACACGATTTGGTTGACAAATGGAATGCATTAGGGGGTGATGTGGTGGAGGCTGACTCCATACACAGTTTCAAATGTAGATATGACAGAGCCCGATAGGCTCAGGAATCTGTACACCTGTTGATTGACGGTTGAGAGGCGGGACCAAAGAGCCAGAGCTCAACCCCCGCAAACACAACTAGGTGAGTACAACTAGGTGAGTACACGCGCGCACGCACGCACGCACGCACACACACACACACACACACACATATCCACGGTGCTCCAGTGGATAAGGGAGTATCTAAGCAATAGGAAGCAGAGAGTTACGGTGAGGGGTGAGACCTCCGATTGGCGTGAAGTCACCAGTGGAGTCCCACAGGGCTCTGTACTCGGTCCTATCTTGTTTCTGATATATGTAAATGATCTCCCGGAGGGTATCGATTCATTTCTCTCAATGTTTGCGGACGATGCTAAAATTATGAGAAGGATTAAAACGGAAGAGGACTGTTTGAGGCTTCAAGAAGACCTAGACAAGCTGAAGGAATGGTCGAACAAATGGTTGTTAGAGTTTAACCCAACCAAATGTAATGTAATGAAGATAGGTGTAGGGAGCAGGAGGCCAGATACAAGGTATCATCTGGGAGAGGAAATTCTTCAGGAGTCAGAGAAGGAAAAAGACTTGGGGGTTGATATCACGCCAGACCTGTCTCCTGCAGCATATATCAAGCGGATAACATCAGCGGCATATGCCAGGCTGGCCAACATACGAACGGCATTCAGAAACTTGTGTAAAGAGTCATTCAGAACTTTGTATACCACATATGTCAGGCCAATCCTGGAGTATGCAGCCCCAGCATGGAGTCCATATCTAGTCAAGGATAAGACTAAACTGGAAAAGGTTCAAAGGTTTGCCACCAGACTAGTACCCGAGCTGAGAGGTATGAGCTACGAGGAGAGACTACGGGAATTAAACCTCACTTCGCTGGAAGACAGAAGAGTTAGGGGGGACATGATCACCACATTCAAGATTCTGAAGGGGATTGATAGGGTAGATAAAGACAGTCTATTTAACACAAGGGGAACACGCACAAGGGGACACAGGTGGAAACTGAGTGCCCAAATGAGCCACAGAGATATTAGAAAGAACTTTTTTAGTGTCAGAGTGGTTGACAAATGGAATGCATTAGGAAGTGATGTGGTGGAGGCTGACTCCATACACAGTTTCAAGTGTAGATATGATAGAGCCCGATAGGCTCATGAATCTGTATACCTGTTGATTGACGGTTGAGAGGCGGGACCAAAGAGCCAGAGCTCAACCCCCGCAAACACAACTAGGTGAGTACAACTAGGTGAGTACACACACACACACAGGCTACGAGGCCCTGGGGGCCTCGTAGCCTGGTGGATAGCGCGCAGGATTCGTAATTCTGTGGCGCGGGTTCGATTCCCGCACGAGGCAGAAACAAATGGGCAAAGTTTCTTTCACCCTGAATGCCCCTGTTACCTAGCAGTAAATAGGTACCTGGGAGTTAGTCAGCTGTCACGGGCTGCTTCCTGGGGGTGTGTGTGTGGTGTGGGAAAAAAAAAAAAAAATAGTAGTTAGTAAACAGTTGATTGACAGTTGAGAGGCGGGCCGAAAGAGCAAAGCTCAACCCCCGTAAAAACACAACTAGTAAACACACACACACACACACACACACACACACACACACACGGGATCCAAGAGTCAATGCTCGACCCTGCAGGCACAAATAGGTGACTACAGACAATGGCAGTCATAAGAGGTACTCAACATGGCCGTCACATCTGTGAGGAGACCAGGGGCCAGATTCGCGAAGCAGTTACGCAAGCACTTACGAACGTGTACATCTTTCCTCAATCTTTGTCGGCTTCGGTTACATTTATTAAACAGTTTACAAGCATGAAAACTTGCCAATCAACTGTTGTTATTGTTATAAACAGCCTCCTGGTGCTTCGGAGCTCATTAACTGTTTAATAATTGTAAACAAAGCCGCCAAAGATTGAGAAAAGATATATAGGTTCGTAAGTGCTTGCGTAACTGCTTCGTGAATTTGGCCCCAGGTCTGGCTCATCCCCAACCTTCTCCGTGCTTCCTCCTACATGCTGTATGTTGTGTGAGGATGTTCACTTCATTTGCTTCTACCAGCTTCGCTCTCCATGTCTCTTCTCTCCCTCCTGGACAAGACTGATGTTTCCGTTACTAGCAGCAGTGTTCTCAATATGTGGGCTGTGGCTCACCTCCCTAACCTCTAGAGTTGTAACCGTAAATAATAGTACCCTAAGGAATCCACCAACTACATTGAGGCAGAAAACGTCAATATTGCGGTGCTTTATAATTTACTAAAGGAGGGGGGGAAGAAAAAGAAAGAAAGAAGAAAAAAAAAAAAGAAAGAGAAAGAGAGAAAGAGAGAAAGAGAGAAAGAGAGAGAGAGAGAGAGAGAGAGAGAGAGAGAGAGAGAGAGAGAGAGAGAGAGAGAGAGAGACACACACACACACACACACAATAGGTATTTATTATTCGGCGGCACCAGGCCGGTAAGACTATGTGGGAGAGAGAAGAAAGACACATAACACTGAGCTGTGGCATCAATAACATCGCCCACCACAACACGCGGCTCCAAGATACCTCTCCGATGTACACACAGTGTACACACACAGTGTACACACACTCGGTGTACACACACTCGGTGTACACACAGTGAACATACACCACTAATTCTCACCTGTGTGGCGGTGCCGTAGCCACACACTCGTATTAACAAACGCGACCTGTGCTTCACAACACCACTCACAAATGGTCGTCCTTGTCTTTAAAAGACAAAAAGCTCCGTCATATCTGCTTCAAGAAATGGGTTTAAAAGGTTTCAGAAGCAGGAAATACGACCCTGGGAGCTGGCAGAGGGAGGGTAATGAGCCCCCAAACACACACAGCGAATGTCATAGAATTAGTGTCCACATCCAAGCTTGTTTGCCCGGCGTGTTCGCTCGCCAGGACAACGTTTACACAAAGAAGCAACTTTTTTTTTTTTACAACTGTCAACAAACCTTTACAATGGAGGTTGCAGGTTGTTCCGCTAGATGGCACAGCCTTCTCACCCCCTAGATAACTAGCTAAGTGTCTCTCAAATGTAGATGATTGGTCCGATACTTCTTGCAAGAACTTATCTGAGTGCCTCTTGAATACATCCACCTTTGTTCCAGCAATATTTCTAATGTTTGCTGGGAGGGTGTTGAACAACTGTGGAACTCTGATGTTCAGTGTTCTCTGATTATGCCTATGGCACCTCTACTTTTCACTGGTTCTATTCTGCATTTCCTTTGGTATCATTCGTTCCAGTATATTGATATTCTACTATGCAAATTTGGGACCTGGCCCTCCAGTATCTTCCATATATATATTATTTGATACCTCTTTCGTCCCCTTTCCCAAGAGTACATTTTGAGAGCTCTGAGACGGTCCGAATAATTTAGGTGTTTTATCGTTTCTATGCGTGCTGTGTTTGTTCTCTGTATTCCCTCTAATTCTGAGATCTCTCGTGCTCTGAAAGGGGAGGCGATACCGAGCAATACTCAAGACGGGACAGCACCAGTGATTTAAATAGTATTAGCATTGCGACGTAACAGCTGAAACGACGGGCTGACCAGGGACAGTTCATTATATATTCTACCATCCCAAAACCATGAAATTGGTGAACTATTTAGCAAGAGTCCGAGACGCGAGCACCAGGAGCAATGATACGGATTAATGATTGTCCTCTTACGAACGAGGATATCCGGATGAGGTAAGGTAAGGTAATTATCAAAAGAAGGCACCAAACCGGGAAGGCTATGTAGCACCATCAAAGTGCGAAATAATCAGAGGGCGCTAAATATCACCAAGAATGCCAATACGAGAACAAAAACGCATAAGGCGAACGGATATCCAGATGAGCAGTGCGCTATGTTATCCCCTCAGAATGTTCTCATTAGCGGAGATGGCCGGTTATAACCAGGAGACACCCGACTCACACTCTCTGACCCAGCGCTTCCCATCTGCTCCTGCTCAGTGCTTCTGCTCCGGGTTCGGGTCCCACTCCTGCTTGGGGTACTGTTCCTGCTTGTTGGGAGAGGGGAGGGGGAGCGAGAGAGCGCGTGCGCAGCGGGTAATGAGAATGGAAGATGTGTAAGAGCAGTGCCAGTGCGGCAGGGAGGATGAGGAATGCCGCTGACGGCGGTGCCATTAATAACAAGTGGAAAGGATACCGCTGAAAGAGAGAGAGAGAGGATGTGGCACCCGACCCCGGTCGGGAGGCACGTGCCACTGAAGAGCCTCGAGGGTGAGAGCCAAGCAATAGGCACTTCCAGTATCTCCTTCCCCCTCCACCTGACACTCTCCATACACCAGGTCTCACAACCTCCATGGTGCCTCCACACCACCACTGACAAATAACTCCATCACTCTCACTGTCAACACAATATAGCCCAAACAATACACCTTAGACCATCTTCCTCCCCAGACACAGACACGAGAGCGCTGCAGAGATCACAGCACCTGAGGCACTTCCGCTGTGACTTCGGCTCTATTAGGGAAGTAAGAACACCCCGGCACTTGTGGTATCTTACCCCCCCCCCCCGCCCCGGCATGTGGCACTCCCTCGTCTCTCCCCTTCCCCGACGAGTGCCACAAGGACGTCATCAAAGTCAAGACAGCAATCTTCCGATGCATTACGCTAAATGCGGAATCGCTGTTGTTCTTAAGATCCGGATATTGCAGAGATATTGCCTTGAGCCAGGAGTCTTCAAGTATTACGTCTCCACTTACGGAACCTATACATCTTTCCTTTGTGGCGGCTTACTTTTGTATTTATTAAACAACCCAAGGTTATTGTTGTTATAGACATCCACACAGCGCTTCCGAGCTCAAACTTTTCAAGCTAAGCCGCCATGATTAAGGAAAGATGAACTTGATTCGAAAGTGGGCAGGTAAGTGATTGACGGATCCTGGTCCAAATCACCAAGGTGACAGGAGTGCCCACCACAGACCCCCCCCCGGCAGGCGTGCCCATCACAGCCCCCCCCCCGGCAGGAGTGCCCACCACAGCCCCCCCCGGCAGGAGTGCCCACCACAGCCCCCCCCCCCCGGCTGGAGTGCCCACCACAGCCCCCCCCCCCGGCAGGAGTGCCCACCACAGCCCCCCCCCCGGCAGGAGTGCCCACCACAGCCCCCCCCCCGGCAGGAGTGCCCACCACAGCCCCCCCCGGCAGGAGTGCCCACCACAGCCCCCCCCCCCGGCAGGAGTGCCCACCACAGCCCCCCCCCCCGGCAGGAGTGCCCACCACAGCCCCCCCGCCGGGCAGGAGTGCCCACCACAGCCCCCCCCGGCAGGAGTGCCCACCACAGCCCCCCCCCCCGGCAGGAGTGCCCACCACAGCCCCCCCGCCGGGCAGGAGTGCCCACCACAGCCCCCCCCCCCGGCAGGAGTGCCCACCACAGCCCCCCCCCGGCAGGAGTGCCCACCACAGCCCCCCCCCCGGCAGGAGTGCCCATCACCCCCAGGCCACACACAATAAATGTTATCCCTGTTCTGTAAACATTTACCCCCTGGCACGCTCCTGCCCCAGACCCACTTACTGCCCACTCCTCGTCACCCACACTATGGTCCACGCCCCGTCACCCACACTATGGCCCACTCCTCGTCACCCACACTATGGTCCACGCCCCGTCACCCACACTATGGTCCACGCCCCGTCACCCACACTATGGTCCACGCCCCGTCACCCACACTATGGTCCACGCCCCGTCACCCACACTATGGTCCACGCCCCGTCACCCACACTATGGTCCACTCCCCGTCACCCACACTATGGCCCACGCCCCGTCACCCACACTATGGTCCACGCCCCGTCACCCACACTATGGTCCACTCCCCGTCACCCACACTATGGTCCACTCCCCGTCACCCACACTATGGTCCACGCCCCGTCACCCACACTATGGTCCACGCCCCGTCACCCACACTATGGTCCACGCCCCGTCACCCACACTATGGTCCACTCCCCGTCACCCACACTATGGTCCACGCCCCGTCACCCACACTATGGTCCACGCCCCGTCACCCACACTATGGTCCACTCCCCGTCACCCACACTATGGTCCACGCCCCGTCACCCACACTATGGTCCACTCCCCGTCACCCACACTATGGCCCACTCCTCGTCACCCACACTATGGTCCACGCCCCGTCACCCACACTATGGCCCACGCCCCGTCACCCACACTATGGTCAACGCCCCGTCACCCCCACTATGGTCCACGCCCCGTCACCCACACTATGGTCCACGCCCCGTCACCCCCACTATGGTCCACGCCCCGTCACCCACACTATGGTCCACGCCCCGTCACCCACATTATGGTCCACGCCCCGTCACCCACACTATGGTCCACGCCCCGTCACCCACACTATGGTCCACGCCCCGTCACCCACACTATGGTCCACGCCCCGTCACCCACACTATGGTCCACGCCCCGTCACCCACACTATGGTCCACGCCCCGTCACCCACACTATGGTCCACGCCCCGTCACCCACACTATGGCCCACGCCCCGTCACCCACACTATGGTCCACGCCCCGTCACCCACACTATGGTCCACGCCCCGTCACCCACACTATGGTCCACGCCCCGTCACCCACACTATGGTCCACGCCCCGTCACCCACACTATGGTCCACTCCCCGTCACCCACACTATGGTCCACTCCCCGTCACCCACACTATGGTCCACGCCCCGTCACCCACACTATGGTCCACTCCCCGTCACCCACACTATGGTCCACTCCCCGTCACCCACACTATGGTCCACGCCCCGTCACCCACACTATGGTCCACGCCCCGTCACCCACACGATGGTCCACTCCTCGTCACCCACACTATGGTCCACGCCCCGTCACCCACACTATGGTCCACTCCTCGTCACCCACACTATGGTCCACGCCCCGTCACCCACACTATGGTCCACTCCCCGTCACCCACACTATGGCCCACGCCCCGTCACCCACACTATGGTCCACGCCCCGTCACCCCCACTATGGTCCACGCCCCGTCACCCACACTATGGTCCACGCCCCGTCACCCACACTATGGTCCACGCCCCGTCACCCACACTATGGTCCACTCCCCGTCACCCACACTATGGCCCACGCCCCGTCACCCACACTATGGTCCACTCCCCGTCACCCACACTATGGTCCACGCCCCGTCACCCACACTATGGTCCACGCCCCGTCACCCACACTATGGTCCACGCCCCGTCACCCACACTATGGTCCACGCCCCGTCACCCACACTATGGTCCACGCCCCGTCACCCACACTATGGTCCACGCCCCGTCACCCACACTATGGTCCACGCCCCGTCACCCACACTATGGTCCACGCCCCGTCACCCACACTATGATCCACGCCCCGTCACCCACACTATGGCCCGTCACCCACACTATGATCCACGCCCCGTCACCCACACTATGGTCCACTCCCCGTCACCCACACTATGGTCCACGCCCCGCCACCCACACTATGGTCCACTCCCCGTCACCCACACTATGGTCTACGCCCCGTCACCCACACTATGGTCCACGCCCCGTCACCCACACTATGGTCCACGTCCCGTCACCCACACTATGGCCCACGCCCCGTCACCCACACTATGATCCACGCCCCGTCACCCACACTATGGCCCGTCACCCACACTATGATCCACGCCCCGTCACCCACACTATGGTCCACTCCCCGTCACCCACACTATGGTCCACGCCCCGCCACCCACACTATGGTCCACTCCCCGTCACCCACACTATGGTCCACGCCCCGTCACCCACACTATGGCCCACGCCCCGTCACCCACACTATGGTCTACGCCCCGTCACCCACACTATGGTCCACGCCCCGTCACCCACACTATGGTCCACGTCCCGTCACCCACACTATGGCCCACGCCCCGTCACCCACACTATGGTCCACGTCCCGTCACCCACACTATGGTCCACGCCCCGTCACCCACACTATGGTCTACGCCCCGTCACCCACACTATGATCCACGCCCCGTCACCCACACTATGATCCACGCCCCGTCACCCACACTATGGTCTACGCCCCGTCACCCACACTATGGTCCACGCCCCGTCACCCACACTATGGTCCACGCCCCATCACCCACACTATGGCCCACGCCCCGTCACCCACACTATGGTCCACGCCCCGTCACCCACCCACTAGTTGACGCAGAGGTTGAAGACTGCCACTTGACACAAGATACAAAAAAAAAAATACAAGCCATGATAAAAAAAAATTGTAAATTCCTACTGGCAATGGAAGCCATCCCGAGTGTTCTCACCCGCTACGACACCAAGACCAGAGAACATATAGAGACGACTGGCCCATGGAAAACGTACCGAATTTACTACTGAAAATCCGTCCAACATGTCCAACCATCCATCGTCGCGACCGGGCCGCGGGGACGCTAAGCCCCGAAAACACCTCAAGGTAACCTCAAGGTAACATACAAGGGGCAACAGCTTCAGTCTGGAGCCATAACGTGAGCCACAAAACAGGAGCTGCTTCTACCACGCAGTAGTAATCCTCCCGTCTGACGAGGTCGTAAATGCCCAGACATTACTTCAGTTTAAAACTCATTTGGAAAAAAGGCTCAGGAATAATGTGGAGACCTCTGACAAGCCTCCGGCTTCCTGTCCCCGTCGAGACCACTAGTAATGGTGGCCCTCAGGGCTTCCTGTCCCCGTCGAGACCACTAGTAATGGTGGCCCTCAGGGCTTCCTGTCCCCTGTCGAGACAACTACAGATGGTGACAAGTCAATTTAGCAGAAAGTGAGGAAATGGTCCTATTTTTGATAGGCGTCTTTTTCGATCTTTAATAGAAATTTACGTTTTGTTTGAGTTAAACAAATTAAGTTGGAGTAAAGTTAGCAATAAAACTAACAACTACTGTAGGAAAACCTGAGGCTACACAAGTCCCAGACTACGGCCAGGGCTCTTCCTGGAGGGACAAAAGGGTGAGAAGGGGCAGGAGAGGGGAGGAAAGGGAGAGAAGGGGCAGAAGAGGGAAGAAAGGTGTAGAAGGGAGACAAAGGCTGGAGGGGGAGATAGAGGCCGTATGGGGTGAAGAAGGGTAGAGGAGATGAATAACGGGGAGGAGCAAGAAGGAGGCCAAGGAGAAGAGAAGAGGTAGGACAGAACAAGTCAGGAAGGAGAGAGGGAAGGGAAAATATGCAGGCGAGAGAGAAGTGGGAGCAACGGCCAGGAGGTAGATAAAAGAGAAGTGGGGGGAGGGGAATGTAGTTAGAGATAACAGGAAGAGCGAAGCTTGGTAGGGGGGAGGGGGAGGGTGAGACAATGGCTCTCTTCTCAAGAGACTTGACGCGGGTCAAAGGTCACCAAAGAGGAGCTTTCTGTTTTTCTTCTCAATCTTGAGCCTAAGAGGTTGTTTACGATGTGAAGGATGCAGGAATGTTAAGAGTAAGAGAGAGGGAGGGAGGGAGAAGAGGAAGAGAGAGGGAGGGAGGGAGAAGAGGAAGACAGAGGGAGGGAGGGAGAAGAGGAAGAGAGAGAGAGGGAGGGAAGGAGAAGAGGAAGAGAGAGGGAGGGAGGGAGAAGAGGAAGAGAGAGGGAGGGAGGGAGAAGAGGAAGAGAGAGGGAGGGAGGGAGAAGAGGAAGACAGAGGGAGGGAGGGAGAAGAGGAAGACAGAGAGAGGGAGGGAGAAGAGGAAGAGAGAGAGAGGGAGGGAAGGAGAAGAGGAAGAGAGAGGGAGGGAGGGAGGGAGAAGAGGAAGAGGGAGGGAGGGAGGGAGAAGAGGAAGAGAGAGGGAGGGAGGGAGGGAGAAGAGGAAGAGAGAGGGAGGGAGGGAGAAGAGGAAGAGAGAGGGAGGGAGGGAGGGAGGAAGGGAGGGAGAAGAGGAAGAGAGAGGGAGGGAGGGAGAGAGAAGAGGAAGAGGGAGGGAGGGAGAAGAGGAAGAGAGAGGGAGGGAGGGAGGGAGAGAGAAGAGGAAGAGAGAGGGAGGGAGGGAGGGAGGGAGAAGAGGAAGAGAGAGGGAGGGAGGGAGGGAGAAGAGGAAGAGAGAGGGAGGGAGGGAGGGAGGGAGGGAGGGAGGGAGAAGAGGAAGAGAGAGGGAGGGAGGGAGGGAGGGAGAAGAGGAAGAGAGAGGGAGGGAGGGAGGGAGGGAGAAGAGGAAGAGAGAGGGAGGGAGGGAGGGAGAAGAGGAAGAGAGAGGGAGGGAGGGAGGGAGAAGAGGAAGAGAGAGGGAGGGAGGGAGGGAGAAGAGGAAGAGAGAGGGAGGGAGGGAGAAGAGGAAGAGAGAGGGAGAAGAAATAATGAGACAGATTGATAGAGTCAGATGGGTAAATTTAAGTAAACATGGAGGCATTTACGTAGAATGGAAAATATCCATAACTGAAAAATTGCAATAATACTTATATTTTTGGAGAGAAGGAAGAGGTAAAGGAGCGAGATAGCTTTCTGTGAACCCGGGTTTATGCCAAGAAAATGCATACTTTTCACAGTCTTCCCGTTGCAGGTAACTTCATTATAGATGAAATATTTCTTAGCTTTATCTATAAATTAGAATGTCTGTCCGAGGTTGGAGGCCAGATGCTTGCTGCTAGCCTCATAATGTTTAACCGTAAGTACCGAGTTCGATAACCAAAGCGGAGTGGGTGAAGTGGCATGTGGAGGACGACGTGTGGAGGACAACGTGTGAGGGCTAGTAAGGTGTTCCTTGATCCTTTAGGCTGCCCTCCCAGATACTTCAGCCTGATTTCTCAATCTGTATATTATTTACATGAGTGAACCATGTCGAAGCCCTCCTGCTATTGAGGAACATGCAGTCCACCCACCATTCACACTCTTGCTTCGCATCATATCAGCACTTTCTTGCTATCATGCTGATATCCTCTGATGACTCGTATACCTTCAGAATCCTTAGCCTATGGACTAAATCACTTAACAGAGAATACCTGTCAGTGTAACACCAGACATGGCTTTATTTAATATATTGAGTGATACCAGTAAAGTCACTTCGCCCAGAAAATTGTGTTGTCAGGCCGGTCGGTTCCATGACAATACCTGGACGGAACCTGTATGGGGTTCTGGGAGTTGTTCTATGCCCCGGGGCTTGACTTGTGAGAGCTTGGTCCACCAGGCTGTTGCTTGGAGCGGCCCGCAGTAGGAAAGACGACAGCTCAGTACAGTTATGTCCACATGTTGGGCAGAGGTCAGGTCGTGTCAGGTGACCTTGCCCTCTGCTAAACTGATCATTACAGACACGCGCCTGTGTTTGTCCATCAAACAAGCCGCTGTCTGGGTGTGACAGTAAGATAGCCGGGGGGCTATCTCCGGTAGGCGGGGCTAAGCTCCTGGTTTCCTCCTTAAATGCTCGAGCAGCTGTATAATATGGAAGCCAGAGAATCCTCGCACTATACTGAGGATTCGGCACTCTAGGCCGGATACTACACAGGTCTGTCAAGCCGCCGGGGCCTTGACAGCCAGCTGGACTACCCCCCCCCCCCCCCACCTCTCCAACCAACTTACTCAAAGACTTGCGTGAGTTGAGTGGAGGGTGAGTTGAGTGAAAGGTGAATTCCGTTTCTTAAATTATATGTTATTAAATTCCAGGGGCAGGCCACCATATGGCTCTTAATCTCTTGCGTGGTGACTTAGTATTAATTAGTGTTGCTATAGGAAGATGAAGGGGAATATAACTATCCATACATATTTTTGCATCATCATGAACATATATAATGAATAATCCCTCTAAGTCATTTTTAATTATCTTTACATCTAATAACCTAAGATCTTGGATCCATTCCTTGACTGATGAGGGCTTGAGTGGAGAACTCTGAGGATTACTTACTAAAGATTCAGACGTGATAATTAACTATGCTCTACATAGCTGTAGTTTCTTAACTGTTAACACTGACTCTAATAACTGTGGAAAAGAGACGAGTTCCACTGCTTGTCTGGGAAACTAATGGATGGATGGTGGCAAGTCTACCTCTATCTACTCTAACTCGTTCAACTCATTACACTCTTCATCTTCTACCCCTCTGTCCCTCTTCTTAACCCTACCCTTCATCCCGTCTTGTATCTCTCCTTAACACTTTCCCTTTCACCTCTCCTCCTCACCATCTTTCTCCCTCTATGCTGTTACCTATCATTTTCTCTCTCTCTCTCTCTCTCTCTCCATGTCCCTATCCGTTACTTCAGGCATCCTTGAAGTAGTCTAGGCTCTTCTGGCTACGGGTTTTAAATTATTATTAAATTATATTTCTCTCTGTTGCACGATGTCTCCTTTTTCGTGCGATCAACAGCCCGTCCTCTTAAGATGACAACACTGACACCAACTATTTGGTCAAACCAACACAAATGGACGATTGCAGCCAATAATGTTCACGTTTTATACTATTAATTTTGTAGAGGGCACCGAGGAAATAAGCAAAAATTTTTTTTTAACATTTCTAGGCCTAGTTCTAGGCTCATATAAGTAATATACAAGGCCTAAAGTAACATATTAGGCCTAGGATTGCTTGGACAAGCTAAGATATGTTCTTTCCTTACTTTTCCATTTTCTTAGTTTGCCATTTGGGTAAATTCTATAATAAAAAAAAGAGAGAGATTTTTGGTGCCTAACAGATCATTGTTGAACGTTCAACCAAATAGTCGGTATCAGTACTATCCTTTTAGGAAGACGGGGCTGGACCTATTGTACCGTATAGCCTCGACCGTGGCTTTCTCAGGCCACTATAAGTATCCATGGAGATATCTTGTCCGGCGTCACAGACTCTCCCTATCTGGCAGCGTCATCTGGTAGCTCTGGATGTTAGCATCTACGGGGAAGACACCTAGCACCGGTGTGCCGTGTCTTGACCACCAGGAGGACACGCATCTAGTACTAAGCCAGCAGGTAAGGCTCACATGCAGAGCAGAGCCTCCTTCCCTCATCCACACTGGCGTTTGTGGAGGAGGGAAAGAGGTAGGCACCACCAGGGCAGGGAGCCGGCACCAACACCTCCCAGTGTAGCGTTCCCAGCCCCGGCAGCACCGATGAACCTTCAAGATAACAATGATGTCGATCAGTATAAATCTGCCGTGATCCCCCGATAACCTGCAGCTCCCACCTGGTGTCTGGTCGCCAAAGCTGGCTCATTATTAGACACCTCCAGAGACCTCGATATGTCCTAATTTAGCAAATAGGCTTAATTTAGTCAACTGTACCCTAGGCTGGATAAGTGGAAAATGTATCTCTTGCTATCATTGATCATGAGCAAGAAGAGAAGCTTGGGTAACGGATACGACAAGATCCAGCACGAGAGTAACTGGTCGCCAAAGAACTTACCATCAAAGCAATCTTATGGATAAGTTATAATGAACAAGAGACTGTCAACAATGAGGACGGGCTGCGACAAGAGGATAAGGATAATTATCTCGTCAACTCTGGCCACTGAGAGGGTCACACTGACCTCGTGATAACTCAATGGCTAGGTTAATTGGGTTGTTCAGCTGGGTTGTTAGCGGTAATATGACCACAGGAGAGGCCACTAAAGGGTACCAGGCTGGCTAAACTAAGTTATTAAAGGGTAATGGGGTCGTAAACACGGACAATGAAGCTGCAAGAGAGATCATTTTATGGTGATAAAAGCGAGGGGGAAGGGGAGGCCGTTTGACACTGGCTCCTTCTCTCAGGTCGTACCGGGGTCAACAAGCCAGCTCTGATACCATGCATATATGGCTTGATATCATACCTATATGGCTTGATACCATGCATATGTAAGGCTTGATATCATGCAAATAAGGCTTGATTATCATGCATATAGTACTTGACATCATGCATATAATGCTTGACATCATGTATATAAGGCTTGATATCATGCACTTAAGGCTTGACATCATGCCTATAAAGTTTGATATCAGGGAGGAGATCCGCTCAAGGGAATGGACTGGGAACTAGCACATAATCAGTGCTGTTATCTACTCTCTATCCATGGTTAGGTGAAGGTTAATGGGAGGCCAAACTTGTTTACTGTAAAGACCCACCAATGATGAGGCTCATGATGAGGCCATCAATGATGAGCCCATTGATGAGGCTCATCAATGATGAGGCTTGAGTGCCGCACCCCATGAACACAAATTACACTTACGTTTTTATCGTTACACACACATTTTATTACACAAATTTTATATAAATTAAAAAATGTAATAATGAAATGCAATAATATTTATTCATTTATGAAGTTCTTAACTAAAGTGTTGCAGGTGTTCCGTCTGTTGCAACACTGACGAGTTCAGTGGAACGTCAACATTTCTTAAGGTTCTGTCAAGGGCATTTTTAAGGTCTTCACCACCAGTTGTTTCTTTTATTGCCACCAAGTCCAACAGCTCTTCCTTCACGTTTACATCAGAGGAAACATGAACACATTTTACCAGTTGTGGGTTGTGTTGAATGTCTGTTGACTCCTCAAGAGCTAAGCTGAATGCAAGAGAATCTTATTTTTTATATAAAATCATTTCGCATTTTGCCTGCAACATGAGCAGAGAGATGCGCCTCTCTGGAGTGTACTCACCTATTTGTGCTTGCGGGGGTTGAGCTTTGTCTCTTTGGTCCCGCCTCTCAACTGTCAATCAACTGGTGTACAGATTCCTGAGCCTACTGGGCTCTACATTTAAAACTGTGTATGGAGTCAGCCTCCACCACATCACTGCCTAATGCATTCCATTCACTAACTACTCTGACACTGACAAAATTCTTTCTAATGTCTCTGTGGCTCATCTCGGTACTAAGTTTCCACCTGTGTCTCCTTGTTCGTGTCCCACCCGTGCTGAAGAGTTTGTCTTTGTCCACCCTGTCAATTCCCCTGAGAATTTTGTAGGTGGTTATCATGTCTCCCCTTACTCTTCTGTTTTTCAGGGACGTGAGGTTAAGCTCCTTTAGCCTTTCCTCGCAGCTCATTCCTCTCAGTTCCGGGACAAGTCTGGTGGCATACCGCTGAATCTTCTCAAACTGTGTCTTGTGTTTAACTGGATATGAACTGCAGGCAGGAGCTGCATACTCCATGATTGGTCTGACATAAGTGGTATACAGGGTCCTGAACAATTCCTTACACAAGTTTCTATAGGCAGTTATGTTGGCCAACCTCGCAGTAGGTTAGCATCACACCAGCGTGACGCTGGTGTTTGTGCTGTTAGTCGTTCAAGTGCTGTGTTATCTGGAACTAACACTGTGTCTGTTGGCTATTTACTGATAATTTGTATTCATTTAACTGATTTTTCATTAAGTCTGATTTAGGTGGGTAATCGTAGGAAAAGTTTGTGGTTAGTTTCCTAGTGGTGTTTCCAGCTACTGGCTTGGTAGCGAGTGAGTGGCACTTGGCAGATAAGGTACAAAGGGAAACAGAGACAAAAATTATGTTTGAATCTTCATATTTTCGCTTCTTACAATGTGTTTAAGCATCTTCCTTCACAAAGTTTTCATAGACACTTTCAATAAGATATATATGAAGTGTACCACCCACGTGTGCACAGTTCAACGTCTGCACCTATACAGAGA
The DNA here is from genome assembly GCF_040958095.1 of Procambarus clarkii. Taxonomy (NCBI): domain Eukaryota; kingdom Metazoa; phylum Arthropoda; class Malacostraca; order Decapoda; family Cambaridae; genus Procambarus; species Procambarus clarkii. Next base: position 36,274,095 of record NC_091159.1, on the reverse strand, counting down.
TCCCTTCTCTAGGTCTCGAACCTCTTTATATAGACGCAGTTTTCTTGCTCTGGATTCGGATCGAAATTTATAGACTATTCGAATTCTCAAGACGTTTTCACGAGTCGAATATTAAAGGTCAAAAAGCCGTATGTGGCTCGCGAACCTCGGGTTGCCCGCCCTTGGTTTAGGTTAGGTTAGGTTATAATACATTCAGTTACATTACTACTGCGTATTATAAACGATAATGTGAAATATGGAGTTCGAAAACTATTTCAGTGTGGCCGAGAATTCCGTTCACAGAAAACCAAATTCTTCATGGAAAACGTTTGGGGCATAAACATTTTATATTTTAAACTTATACATAAAATACAGTAAAGTTATAACTTGAGAATAATCTGTGTATGACAAAGGTTCATTTACCAGTTTACATGTAGACTATTACCGGAGAGGTAATATACTGTCAGACCATCAAAACTATCTAGATAACTATCCAGCTGACTGGAAAAGGGGGGGGGGGACCCCGAGAACAGTCGGGGAGGTCCCTGAGGACACTGGGGGGGGGGACCCTGAGGACACTCGAGCAAGGAGGTAATTATTAATTACTCTATGCGCACTTTCCGCTCTTTTGTCTCTCCTGTAAAGATTTAGCAGCTCAGGAGCGGTGGAGGTGACGGGTGGGAGAGGAGTGTGGAGGAGGAGCCAGCACACACAGGGACTGGGGCCCCCAGGAGCCACACAGCAAGATAACAGGTCGTTACTGTTTCATTACAGGTAATAAATACATCATCGCCCCTCGCTGCCCTTATATTACGGTCTCCCTCCCTCCCTCCCTCCCTCCCTTCCTCCCTCCCTCCCTCCCTCCCTCCCTCCCTCCCTCCCTCCCTTCCTTCCTTCCTTTATTTTCTCCCTCCCCCGTTCCCTTCCTCCGCCCCCCCCCTCCCTTGACAGACAGCCAGGAGCGCCACTAGGCCATACTGACACACTAAATATTCCATAACCTTCCTCGCTCAGTAATGGGTCCAAAATTGCGTTAATAATAATATCTATATATCACTGGATGGTATAACGTGAGTTATATTAGTAAGTGTGTGAGTTATAATAGTTATCTAACCCCCATCGCCAACATACTAAAATAGCTCCAGTATGTTGCTATTCAACTGTCCAATTTTGGGACCTGGCTCTCCAGTATCTTCCATATATATATTATTAGATACTTTTCTGGTCTCTTTTTCCAGAGAGTTCAGTTTGAGAGCTTTGAGACGGTCCCAATAATTTATATGTTTTATCGTGTCTATGCGTGCCGTATATGTTCTTTGTATTCCCTCTATTTCAGAAATCTCTCCTGCTCTGAAAGGAGAAGCGAGTACCGAGCAATACTCAAGACGGGACAGCACTAGTGATTTAAATAGTATTAGCATTGCTGTGGATTTGATGCTGGATTTGAACATTCTCATAATCCATCCTGTAATTTTCATGGCTGCAGCTGTATTTGCTCGGTTATGTTTACCAAATATAAGGTCGTCAGATATCATAATTCCCAGATCCTTTACTCCTTTACATCACTGCTTGATACCTGCTTGATGGGGTTGTGGGAGTTCTTCTACTCCCCATGCTCGGCCCGAGGCCAGGCTTGACTTGTGAGAGTTTGGTCCACCAGATTGTTGCTTGGAGCGGCCCGCAAGCCCACATACCCACCACAGCTCGGTTGGTCCGGCACTCCTTGAAGAAAACTATCTAGTCTCCACGGCTGTTCCGGCGATATTTCTTACACTCGCTGGGAGGACGTTGAACAACCGTGGATCTCTGATGTTTATAGTGTTCTCTGTGCCTATGGCACCTCTGCTCTTCACTGGTTCTATTCTGCATTTTCTTCTGTATCGTTCACTCCAATATGTTGTTATTTTACTGTCTATTTTACGAGCGTCTGTCCAAACGCCCCGTGTGGCTCCCGCCCCAAGGGAGGTGACGGAGAGCTTCCTCCAAACCTTGACAGTGTGTATAGTAAGCTGTATAGTAAGTTTATTGCAGTTTACCTTTATCCTCGTTGTATATTGCCCTCAGTTCCCGTTTTCAAAACATTGGTTATAAGCACAGCCACCAGGTGGCTGCTGGGCACATGTTCAAGGTGTGTTCTGTTCCACATCCACCTGATTGTTACAATTTTCAGGAGATGTAAACAGGCACTAAATATGTTCGCACCCAAGCAACCTCTCCAACCAATCGAGGCCAACACACAGAAAACGTTAATATTACGGCAGTTTCATTTACTACGTCATATTTGTGACGGACAGGCCGAGCCCTGTAAACATGTGACGCATCAAGTGAGAGGACAGGTCAGGTACACAACTGGCAAGACATGTGTGACAAAGCAACTCAACGTGACACACACACACGTGGTATCCCCTGGCCACCACACACCTGCTAATATCCCTGCCTGTATCGCGCACACCTGCCCAGTTGACCTATTAAATAAAGGTTTACCATATTACTAAGTTGGCCTCTATAACCAGGTACAGTTATTGTTCTGATAACTTTATGGTTAATAATGCCACTGAGTAGAAGACAACCGCACAGGTAGAGGAGTTCTCCTATTATAAGAATAATGATATTAACATTTAAGTTATTATTACCGGTATTATTATTATTATTATTATTATTATTATTGTTGTTGTAAAAGAGCTGAGTACCTGTACAATAGCCAAATAGGGGGATTCCCTGAGCCGTGGCATAGCCAAACCGTCTCCTTCCGGGTAAGTGTGGTGGCTGCTGCTGTGTTTATAACGAGCGCAGTGTTTGTGTCTGCTGTAGGAGGTGCCAAGAGCAGTCTATGAACCAGTGTTTATATTACGTAAGACACACAAGTGTTGGTTGGATGGCACTCTTGGGTGTCCCCCCCCCCTCCTCCCCCTTCAACTTCTTGGTATGGAGTAAGAAGGTGAGCTAAACTAAGGTCAAGTTAAACAATATCATAATCTTTTCCATGATCCATTCCAGTAAATATACTTGAAAACCGAGTTACTACGAAGGCAGGAACCCTGTCTTGTAAATCAGTGAAGTGAGTCTTACACAACTACTTATGTAATGCAATTACAAACCCGAAATTTGCATTATGGTTTCGAGTATTTTTCCCTTACAGGGCCTGCACCAGGCCCTGATTCCTGGAACTCCATATCCATCAAGAACTGTGAAAAAAAACTCTCGCAGGCCCTTCGCATTCTTTGGAGACAAAGCCTAGATACTGGCGTTATCCCTGACATACTAAAAACAGCAGAGATAGTACCACTCCATAAAGGAGGAAATAAGGCAAAGGCAAAAAATTACAGACCGATAGCACTGACATCACACATCATAAAAATCTATGAGAGAGTGCTAAGAAATAAGATCACAAAATACATGGAATCACAGCACCTCCATAACCCCGGACAACATGGTTTCAGAACAGGGCGCTCTTGCCTGTCACAGTTGCTGGACCACTATGACATGGCATTAGATGCTATGGAAGACAAACAAAACGCTGATGTAATTTACACAGATTTCGCAAAAGCCTTCGACAAATATGACCATGGTGTTATTGCATATAAAATGTGTGCAAAAGGAATTACCGGAAAAATAGGCAGATGGATCTACAATTTCCTGACTAACAGAACCCAATGTGTAATAGTCAACACAATAAAATCCGGTCCATCAACCGTGAAGAGCTCAGTTCCCCAGGGTACTGTGCTTGCTCCAGTACTTTTTCTCATCCTCATATCGGATATAGACAAGGACAACCTATAGTACTGTGTCATCCTTTGCAGATGACACTAGGATTTTTATGAGAGTAGACAACATAGAGGACACGACAAACCTCCAATCAGATGTAAAGCAGGTCTTTCAATGGACTACAGAAAATAATATGGTGTTTAACGAAGATAAGTTCCAGCTCATGCGCTACGGAAAAAATTAATATAAAAGCAGAAACCACGTACAAAACGCAGTCAAATCATAACATGGAACGAAAAAGCAATGTAAAGGATTTGGGTGTACTCATGTCGGAAGACCTTACCTTCAAAGAACACAATAAAGTAGCCGTCACAACTGCATGAAAAATGACAGGTTGGATAACGAGAACCTTTCACACTAGAGATGCTATACCGATGATGATACTCTTCAAGACGCTAGTGCTCTCTAGAGTGGAGTACTGCTGCACAATGACAGCCCCTTTCAAAGCTGGAGAAATTGCTGACCTGGAGAGCGTGCAGTGATCCTTTACTGCTAGAATCCACTCAGTAAAACATCTAAACTATTGGGACCGACTAAAATGCCTAAATCTGTATTCTCTGGAGCGCAGGCGGGAGAGATACATAATAATTTACACGTGGAAAATAGTAGAGGGGCTGGTCCCAAACCTGCACACAGAAATAACATCACATGAGACAAGAAGGCATGGCAGAATGTGCAGAATACCCCCATTAAAGAGCAGAGGTGCAAAAGGTACTCTGAGAGAGAACGCTATCAACATCAGAGGCCCGAGATTTAACACGCTTCCACTACACATAAGGGGGCATAACTGGCCGACCCCTCACAGTGTTTAAGAGAGAACTTGACAAGCACCTTGGCAGTGAACTTGACAATGATAAATTCCAGGTACTCAGATACGGCAAAGATGAGGAGCTGAAACATAAAACAGGGTACAAAACACAATCAAATCTGCCCATAGTAGGAAAACAGCATGTCAAGGATTTGGCAATAATGATGTCCGACGATCTAACGTTTAGGGAGCATAACCAAGCAAATATTGCGTCAGCCAGAAAAATGATAGGATGGATTACGAGAACCTTCAAATCCAGAGATCCCATAAAAATGGTTGTACTCTTCAAGTCACTTGTGTTGACTCGTCTTGAGTACTGCTCAGTACTCACTTCCCCCCTTCAGAGCAGGAGAGATTGCTGAAATAGATGGAATACAGAGAACATATACGGCACGCATAGACGAGATAAAGCACCTAAATTATTGGAATCGTCTCAAAGCTCTCCAAATGTACTCACTAAAAAGGAGACGAGAGAGAGATACCAAATATACACATGGAAAATACTGGAGAGCCAGGTCCCTAATCTACACAGAAAAATAACAACATACTGGAGTGAACGATATGAAAGAAAATGCAGAATAGAACCAGTGAAGAGCAGAGGTGCCATAGGCACAATCAGAGAACACTGTATAAACATCAGAGGTCCGCGGTTGTTCAACATCCTTCCAGCGAGCATAAGAAATATTGCCGGAACAACCGTGGACATCTTCAAGAGAAACCTAGATTGTTTTCAGAAAAAAAGTGCCGGACCAACCGGGCTGTGGTGGGTATGTGGGCTTGCGGGCAGCTCTAAGCAACAGCCTGGTGGACCAAGCTCTCAAAAGTCAAGCCTGACCTTGGCAAAAATAGTAGAAGAACTCCCAGAACCCCATCAAGGAAGTATCACCTCCAAAGGATACCTGATCAACCAGGCTGTGACTCATGCGTCTGGCTGCGAGCAGCCGCGTCCAACATCCTGGTTGACCAGTCCAGAAAAGAGGAGGCCTGGTCGACGACCGGGCCGCGGGGACGCTAAGCCCGGAAAACACCTCAAGGTAAGGTAACCCACGAGTGATTATTACACAACTGGTCGTTAGTCCCAGACACCAGCTGATCTGTCTCTGAAAGACCTGGGACAACGTTGGCCATTCTTCTTGCCTCTGGAATATCTGTGATTTAGTAATTTATTTAACAACTTGCTAGAGTACAGTCTAAGTTAGTGCCAGCAGATATAACTAGGTTCATTTATTACTATTTATATTTCATTATTTATAAACCATACCTTTTGTAAGTTGTAGTTTATATAGTTTATGGTGCAGTACTTCCTCGTTGTGCCAGTTGACCTGACCTGACCTGACCTGACCCAGGGTTACGTGACCCAACCTTTTGTTATTTTAATTGGCAAAAATTCTTCAAGATTTGACTTTGCTTCCTAATCTTGTAATCTTTGCTTCCTAATCTCTGTGGTAGTTTGCCTTACCAATCATGAGTTACCCATTACCTAACAATCATTAACCACCCAACCCGTCCTCCAAACAGAGCGTCGCATTTTGACGTATACTCTCCCTAAGGCTAAAAATCGTTGAACTAGAAAATGGTAACGGTTCGCGAAATTAACATACTGTCCCGTTTTCTGTTTTGGGTCCTCTGGTAGGTTAGGATAAGGGCACTTTAGTACGACAGTTTCTTGACGTCAGGAAACCTTAGGAGGACGGGCTGAACTACCAACCATTGACCCAGACTGACCTTACTACAAGAACAGTAAACCCAGTGAGGATGAGGAGACCTTGCTCACAGCTCCTCCCCTGAACCCTCGTGTGCTATACCAGTATGAACACAGCTTCCACCGCTTCCTTTGCAGTTGGATCACTATACTTAAGCTTCTGACTATTTTTAATATAGAACCTGAGCATGAAAGGTTCGGTGAGCGGGATGTAAAGTTTAGCGCAGAGATTACAGGCAGAGTAAGAGCACAGTGGCGGAGGATTACAGTAATTACTTGGCTATCTCACACACACCAGCCACATACACCATAATTACACTAGTGCCAGCAGGTGTGTAGTGTGTGTACCAGCTCCCTCTCTTGTTGCTGGACGGGTACCTCCACTATGTACTCTACAGTGTGTGCGTGAGTGTAATCATCTCCTTTCCAGTACACAGTAGGACTGATCTCCTTTCTTGTGGACAGTAAAAATTAAACCTTCTATTGCTTTCCGCGCAGGTTCTGTCAGGGGCGCTATGAGTCCCCTTCACATGCGGGTCCTGTAGCATAGTAGTCTACGTCCCAGTTTACAATCCAACCCGTTCTCGCAAATTTAATAAGTCAATATTGACTTATTAAATATGTGCATAGGTGACATACTTAACATAATAGATACCCTTAAAAAGATTCATAGAAAACACCGACCTTACCTAACCTTGTTAGTATCTTAAGATAAGCATCTTATTGCTTCGTAATTACAATTATTACTTAACCTATACCTATTATAGGTTAGGTAATAATTGTAATTACGAAGCAATAAGATGCTTATCTTAAGATACTAACAAGGTTAGGTAAGGTCGGTGTTTTCTATGAATCTTTTTAAGGGTATCTATTATGTTTAGTATATCACCTATGCACGTAGTTAATAAGTCAATATTGACTTTACGAATTTGCGAGAACGGGTTGTACAATCATGGAACCCAGGTTCAATTCCCGGGCAAGACAAACTGTTGGGCATGTTTCCTTTCACCTGACATCTTGGTTCACCTGGCAGCAAATAGGTACTCGGGATCTAGGCAACTGTTGTGAGGTGCATCCTGGGAAAAGTCAGTAGTTGGCTTAGGAACTCGTCTATTAGCCTAAATAGACGTGTCTATTCAAACTATTAAATCTATTTGTGACGCATTTATTTGTGTATATAGACTATTAGCCTCTCCCTCACTTCGTGTCCCCGACAAGAGGAATTAAGATGCGCTCTCAGACCCATTTAACTGTCCTGATGAGAACAGCTCTTGATCCGAGTGACCTGGCCAGCGAGGCCTGGTCACAGACCGGACCGCGGGGACCTTGACCCACCGGAAACACCGCAAGGTAACCGCAGTGACCTCAAATGGCGAGCAGGCCGGTGCAGGACAGTCAAGAACAGGTTAATGAGGTGGGATAAGTAAGGGGTCTTACCTCGTCATGTATCAGCCTCCTGTCAAGACTGTGTACACACGAGTCCTCTATCTTCTTGGGACCATCAATATTCTCTCTTGTCTCCCTCCCCCCCCCCCTACTACCTTTGATTATTCCTCCCCAGGACCTCCCCCCCCTCACACCCCGGACTCTCCCTCGCACACCCCGGACTCTCCCTCGCACACCCCGGACTCTCCCTCGCACACCCCGGACTCTCCCTCGCACACCCCGGACTCTCCCTCGCACACCCCGGACTCTCCCTCGCACACCCCGGACTCTCCCTCGCACACCCCGGACTCTCCCTCGCACACCCCGGACTCTCCCTCGCACACCCCGGACTCTCCCTCGCACACCCCGGACTCTCCCTCGCACACCCCGGACTCTCCCTCGCACACCCCGGACTCTCCCTCGCACACCCCGGACTCTCCCTCGCACACCCCGGACTCTCCCTCGCACACCCCGGACTCTCCCTCGCACACCCCGGACTCTCCCTCGCACACCCCGGACTCTCCCTCGCACACCCCGGACTCTCCCTCGCACACCCCGGACTCTCCCTCGCACACCCCGGACTCTCCCTCGCACACCCCGGACTCTCCCTCGCACACCCCGGACTCTCCCTCGCACACCCCGGACTCTCCCTCGCACACCCCGGACTCTCCCTCGCACACCCCGGACTCTCCCTCGCACACCCCGGACTCTCCCTCGCACCCATAACAGATGTTGTCACAGCTCGTATAAGACTTGGCTACAAGTATCTCTGGCAGTTCGGCTTGTATAGGGATCTAGATGAAGTAAAGTGTAAACTGTGTGGACAAAGACAGGGACACACTCGAACACTATATCTTGGATTGTAGTAAAATTGAGCCATTTAGAGATAAATCTAAGCTCACGCTGTATGATATGGCAACCTATCTTATTACCATGGATAAAATACCTGAAATCCTTGCACTGTATCCATATTTCGCTTCCAGTACATAAACGACATATGAGATTAAGAAACAAGTAGTGTATTGTGAAGACTAATAACAAACAGCAGCTCCCCTATGACTTATATCTCCATTGGTCAAACAATTATGTATAAGCGATAAGACCTACCATTAATGTATAATGACTTACTGTAAATATATTCCTCTTGTAATAGAACATTCTCTCTAACTATCTGACATTGTAATTATAAGGTGTGAAGGATAGATGAAATAATGCAATAATCACCGTTGACGTCTGATAAAGACCTTTTGTGCCCTCCGTAATCCTTTTTGCGCTACCGCTCACAGGATGAGTATGGGGTGCACAATAAACTAGCCGCCTCCGGCCGCAACAATCAAAACCCCAGGACTCCCCCCCCCCTCCTCCCCCCCTGTTCTCACACAGGCTCAAACGACACGCGCCTCCAGGTTTATTCAATCCCCCCCCCCCTCCCCCTCACAATTTTCCTCTACCACATTAGCTATTTATCATCGTCAGCAAGGGGAAAGGGAGGCGGGGGAAAGGGAGATGTGGAGCGGGGAGGGGTGGGGGGAGGGGACTAGGCAAAAATAATATGAGGCGAGTGGTGATTACGGGATAAACCGTATAGGCCTAGCTGGCGATGACGTTGATCCCATGCTGCACGTAATATTCCACCCCCCCCCCCCCGCGGTCCCCGACCCCCACCCCCCCATCCTCACGCACACGCACGCATAAAAACGCGCTTAAATGCACGCACTCATACAAGGACACACGTAATTATAAGGTGTGACATAATCTGGATAGAATATCACCATGGATACTAAAGGAAGGAGCAGAAGCACTGTGCCTGCCACTCTCCATGGTGTATAACAAATTACTGGTAACAGGTGAACTGCTAAAAATTTGGAAGAAGGCAAATGTAGTCCTGATATACAAGAAACAGGATAGACAAGAAGCACTGAACTACAGGCCGGTGTCCCTAACTTACTTGCTTGCGTACCATACAAAATGATGGAGAAGATTGCGTGAAAAAAGCTAGTGGAACATCTGGAGCAAAGAAACTTTGTAACACAAAATCAACATGGGTTCAGGTATGGCAAGTCCTGCCTCACAGGATTAATTGAATTCTATCATCAGGCAAGAAAGAGAGGGGTGGGCAGACTGCATATTTTTGGGTTGCCAGAAAGCCTTTGAAACAGTACCACACAACAGACTAGTGCAAAAGCTGGAGATGCAGGCAAGAGTGAAAGGGAAGGTACTCCATTGGATAAAGGAGTACCTAAGTAACAGAAGACAGCAAGTCACTGAGGGGTGAGGCCTCAGATTAGCGAGGCGTCACCAGTGGAGTCCCGCAGAGTTTAGTCCTTGGACCTATCAGTCCCGTTTCTGATATATGTAAATGATCTCCCAGAGGGTATAGAACCGTTGATTTCATTGTTTGTTGATGATAAAAAATTATGAGGAGGATTAAGACGGATGAAGATAGAATGAGGTTACAAGATGACCTAGACAAACTGAACGAATGGTCCAACAAATGGCTAATAAAGTTCAACCCGAGTAAATGTAAGATAATGAAACTAGGCAGTGAAAACAGGAGGCCAGACACAGAATAGCGAATGGGAGATTCGGTATCAGGGATTCAGGGAGAGGCGTTGATCACGACATGTAACTTTGAGGCTAAGACTGGTCGCAGCAGGTAGAGACGTTGGACGAAATACCCCAGGTGGAGGCCGGAGCCCCAGGTGGACACAGCTCTCAATGGCCGCACTGAGGACCATAAAAGTCCACAGGTATGGCCCTCTTCCCTGCACAAGAGAGAAAGATCTAGGAGTTGATATCACACCAAGCTTATCTCCTGAAGCACACATAAAAAGAATAACATCTGCGGTGTATGCAAGGCTGGCTAACATAAGAATTACCCTCAGGAACCTGTGCAAAGAATCATTCAGAACCTTGTATACCACATATGTAAGACCAATCCTGGAGTATGCGGCCCCAGCATGGAGCCCGTGCCTTGTCAAGCACAAGACGAAGCTGGAAAAAGTTCACAGGTATGCCACTAGAATAGCCCCAGAACTAAGAGGCATGAGTTACAAGGAAAGGCTGCGTGAAATGCACCTCACGACACTGGAATACAGAAGAGTAAGGGGAGACATGATCACTACCTATAAATTCTCAGAGGAATTGACAGGGTAGATAAAGATAAACTGTTTAAGCGGGTGGTATGCGAACAAGGGGACACAGGTGGAAACTGAGTGCCCAAATAAGCCACAGGGACGTTAGAAAGAACTTTTCAGTGTCAGAGTAGTTAACAGAAGGGATGCATTAGGCAGAGATGTGGTGGAGGCTGACTCCATACACAGTTTCAAATGTAGATATGATAGAGCCCAGTAGGCTCAGGAATCTGTACACCTGTTGTTTGACAGTTGAGAGGCGGAACCAAAGAGCCAGAGCTCAACCCCCGCAAGCACAACTAGGTGAGTACACGCATGCATGCACCCAAGACCCTTGTAAGGAGACTCTCAGATTGCTGGACGTCTGAACACTCTCAGAGTTTCCCGACCCGTCGTGGAGGCCTCATCTACAAAACACAGAAGGAAAAGTTTAGAAGTTTGCAACGAGGTTCGTCAATGAATTGCGAGGAATGGGGCGTGAGGAAAGACTGGAAGAACTAGACCTGGCGACGCTAGATAATAGGAAAGAGAGATGTGAGACATGATAGAGACGTATTAAATACTTGTGGGGATTGACAGAAGAAAAAGTGTTAATGTTCACAATGAATAACAATAGAACACGCAGGCACGAATGAAAGCTTGAGACTCTGGTGAGTTACTCAGACGTTACAAAGGTTTGTTTTAGCGTAAGATAACAATAGTAAATAGATACAAACTCCTCCTCCCTGTCCCTCACACCCCCTCCCTTGTCCCTCACACCTCCCTCTCCAGTCCCTCACACCCCCTCCCTTGTCCCTCACACCCCCTCCCTTGTCCCTCACACCCCCTCCCTTGTCCCTCACACCCCCTCCCCAGTCCCTCACACCCCCCTCCCCAGTCCCTCACACCTCCCTCCCCAGTCCCTCACACCCCCCTCCCTTGTCCCTCACACCCCCTCCCCAGTCCCTCACACCCCCCTCCCCAGTCCCTCACACCCCCTCCCCAGTCCCTCACACCCCCTCCCCAGTCCCTCACACCCCCTCCCCTCCTTCACACTGAGCCCGTGAGGACATGATGGAGTTATTAACATGCAGATGAAGTTATTGTAGAAGAGCCCGAGCGGTGACACCTCCTAGCTCCTCCTCCACCATCGCGACAACAACCTGGGGTCATCCTCCAGGGCTGGGGTCATCCTCCAGGGCTGGGGTCATCCTCCAGGGCTGGGGTCATCCTCCAGGGCTGGGGTCTGCTGGAGCAGTGGTACCTGAGGTCAGGTGTAGGGAGGGGGGCGCGCCTGGGGAGGCCGTGGAGGAGAGCCCAGGCAGGCAAGACAGCCCACAACAGGAAGAGGAGGACAACGAGGTGGCGCAGGAGACAAGAGACCGCCATATGTGAAGTCCAGAGGAGCTGGGGTCTGCGATAGGCAGGGTGGGTAGGAATTAGGGGAAGGGGGGTGAAAAGGTAGGGGGACGAAGGGGAGGGGGGACGGAATGTAGGGGAGAGGGGGGGGGTCATTGGGTAGGAGAAGGAGAGTAAGAGGTAGGGGGTGGAGGGCAGGGGGGGGGGAGGAGCTAGGGGGAGGGGGCAGGGATGCAAGGAGCGGGCGGGTCTACCACCAATAATTTGCATGGGAATTGAAACTCCATCCCGGGGTTGACTGGGAGTCCCAAGATGGCGCGGCCCGCAGACCTGCCCCAGTCTCCTCCTTCAGCGTGACGGAGGGCGTCTCCCACCTGGCGGCCTCCCGCACCACCACAACACGTGCACCATGCAACACTTCTGCGGGTAACTCACTCCAGCACACGCACACACGCACACACACCCACACGCACACACGCGCACGCGCACACGCACACCCACACACGCACACAAACACACAGCAACATATAAAACCTAACCTCCCTTAGCAATTCTAGACGTAATACACGCTATCTTAGGCTTAATATAGTACATTATATATATATATATATATATATATATATATATATATATATATATATATATATATATATATATATATATATATATATATATATATATGCTATACTAGGCCTAGAAATATTTAAGTTCAGTTGTAGCTTTATTTTTTCTAGACTGAAATGAATAGTACAAAATTGTACTATTGGCTGGTCCATCACTACATGTTGGTACTTCCGACCCAATAGTTACAAAAGAGTACTGTCCTTAGAGGAGGGTGAGCGGAGGCCAGCGAGGCGTCAGGCCGCCTCTGTGACGCCTCCACCATCCATCTCCCTGTGTTTGGCTCCTGTCCTCCCCGCCCGACCCCAACACCACATCCAAACACACACACGCACACGAGCCGACAAACAGTAGCAAACATACACACACGCCGTCAAACGGCAGCAAACACACACACGAGCCGACAAACAATAGAAAACACACACACACACGCCGTCAAACAGAAACAAACACCATTACTGAAACTACCGTAAAGGGCTTGAAATGGACTCCGTTAACAGTAGCAGAGAAGCAGTACTGACGTGCACCCACCAGCTCGGGGCACATCCACCCAGGTGTTCCCTGCTGCTCAGTGTACATCCACCGACGGCTTACTTTACTACTGGACATTCACACGAACTTGGAAGACTTTGAAAGAGAAATTGACAATATGCCCAAGCACTCAGCTCCTGGGCCTGACTCATGGAATTCAATATTCATAAAGAAATGTACAGTGCCAGTAGCGTGAGCGCTCAGTGTAATATGGAGAAAGAGCCTGGATACCAGTTGCACTTAAATCTGCAGATATAGCTACTCTGCACAAGGGAGGTAGTAAAACTTTGGCAAAAAATTATAACCAAGTTGCACTAGCATCACATATAATAAAGTTTTTGAAAGTGATTAGAATCAAATTTCTAGTTTCATGGAAAATAATTAACTACACAACCCAGGACAACATGGATTTAAAGCGGGAAGAACCTGTCTGTCACAGTTACTCAAACACTATGACAAAATCACAGAAGTTCTAGAAGAAAAGCGAAATGCAAATGTTGTATACACATTCTTTTCAAAGGCGTTCGATAAGTGTGATCATAGAGTGATAGCACACAAAATGGGAATAACTGGTAGGACGGTGGATACTTTCCTGTCAAACAGAACACAAAGAGTAAGTCAATAAAATAAAATTGAGTCCAAGCGCAGTTAAAAGCTCTGTACCTCAAGGTACAGTCCTTGCACCGCTGCTTTTCCATATTCTCATATCAGATATAGACAAAAATACAAGTCACAGCTTCGTGTCATCCTTCGCAGATGACACATAAATCAGCATGAAATTTACCTCGGCTGAAGACATTGAAAAACTACAAGCAGATATTAATAAAGTTTTCGACTGGGCAACAGAAAATAACACGATGTTTAATAGTGATAAATTCCATGTACTCAGGAACGGTAAAAATGAGGATCTTAAACATAATACAGAGTACAAAACACAATCAAATCTACCCATAATAGGAAAGCAACATGTTAAGGATTTGGGAATAATGATGTCTGACGACCTAACGTTTAGGGAGCATAACCAAGCAAATATTGCGTCAGCCAGAAAAATGATCGGATGGATTACGAGAACTTTCAAATCCAGGGATCCCATCACAATGGTTGCACTCTTCAAATCACTTGTTGTCCCGTCTCGAGTACTGCTCAGTACTCATTTCCCCCTTCAGAGCAGGAGAGATTGCTGAAATAGAGGGAGTACCGAGAACATATATTGTAGATATATGAACGATATGGAAGAAAATGCAGAATAGAAGCAGTAAAGAGCAGAGGTGCCATAGGCACATTCAGAGAACACTGTATAAACATCAGAGGTCCGCGGTTGTTCAACATCCTCCCAGCGAGTATAAGAAATATTGCCGGAACAACCGTGGACATCTTCAAGAGAAAAGTAGATAGTATTCTTCAATAAGTGCCGGATCAACCAGGCTGTGGTGGGTATGTGGGCCTGCGGGCCGCTCCAAGTTCGGGGGTTCAATATTATGTGTTCATTGTGCACCTCTAGCACTCATGTTACAGCATTAAGATAACACCATATAAAAAGCCCGTGGTGGCTTCGTGGCCAGAGTTCTGAGCGACGGGGGTGAGAGGGTAGTGCTGTGTAGTCCACAGCACTACAGATGCGGGGCCTTACTGCCATCCACCACAGTCTGATAACACATGTCCCCCCCCCCACCTGTCTGCTATATTAACCCCGGGGTCACACCTTGATTAGTCACTAGTGGTCCCCCCCCGGTGACCCTCACAGCCTGTCCGGCCTACACCCTGGACACAAGGTAGTCTGTTGTCCCGTCCTACACCCATCTACACCCTGGTAACTGAAACCTCCCACCATGCCCTAATTCATATTAACCTGCCCCCCTCCCCTACCTACCCCCTACCCACCACCTGTACGAGGTGTGCCTTCCCACCTTCCCCCCCCCCCCACCACCTGTTCCAGGTGTGGCCCCCTCCACCTGCTGCGTTGATTGCGCTTTTATTGTTCAAACTGAAAAAAGGTGTTCACCTTGGTGTACCTCCACCCTATGTTTACCCACAAGCTACGGATACAACACACGCCCCGTGAGTTTACACTTCCACCCCGTCTAAACCCTTCATCACTGTACTTGGTTTACCACGTTATTGTGTTCCGGTACTCTTCCCCTACCCACACACACACTTACCCCACCCCCACACACACACTTTCCCCACCCCTACACACACACTTTCCCCACCCCCACACACACACTTTCCCCACCCAACTCTCTCGGGTGGATATAAATAGGAGTTGCCTCGTATGGTTCAATTAGCGTTCTACAGTTATCTTTATTCTACCTTTATTCTTCGTTATTCTAGTACGATTCTACTAATCTTTAACACCAAAGCCAACACTTGAGCCATACTAACGAGGGCAGCACCTGCCATACTGCCACACCTGCCATACTGCCACACCTGCCATACTGTCACACCTGCCATACTGGCACACCTGCCATACTGCCACACCTGCCATACTGCCACACCTGCCA
This sequence comes from Procambarus clarkii, assembly GCF_040958095.1. Classification (NCBI taxonomy): domain Eukaryota; kingdom Metazoa; phylum Arthropoda; class Malacostraca; order Decapoda; family Cambaridae; genus Procambarus; species Procambarus clarkii. The sequence continues at coordinate 36,258,291 of NC_091159.1, read as the reverse complement.
TACTGCCACACCTGCCATACTGCCACACCTGCCATACTGCCACACCTGCCATACTGCCACACCTGCCATACTGCCACACCTGCCATACTGCCACACCTGCCATACTGCCACACCTGCCATACTGCCACACCTCAAAACTAACTTCAGGAACTTGGCCAAATGACCCTTCAAAGCGCCATTTAGGTGAGCGTCACCCTCAGGTGGGATCCATCCTTGAGTGTGCTGCCCCAGCACTGAACCCTTACCTAAAGAAACTATGCAACAAAAGAGTTAAAAACAAAGAAACTATTACCAACAAAGAAACTATTACCAACAAAGAAACTATTACCAACAAAGAAACTATTATCAAAAATATGCAACAAGATTCGTTCCTAAGCTAAAGAGACTGAGCTATGAAGAAAGACTGAAGGAACTGTACCCCACTACACTGGAGGAAAGAAGGAATTGGGGAAACATGATAACGATGTTAAAGATACAAAAAGGGGGAGGGAGAGAATTATCAGGGAAAAACGTCAAGCCATTACGACTATATATCGCTTGGAAGGGATCAGGATCATTATTTGGGATGATACGGGGGGGGGGGGGGAAGACATGGTGCCCAACCACTTGGACGGTCGGGGATTGAACGCCGACCTGCATGACTAACCCGTCCTCTTAAAATTACGTGACTTTTCGCCCGTATGCGCGCTATGGCCAAAAATGGACGTAATTTGAAATTAAATCGGCTTTCGAAAGTGACGCACTGTCTCGTTTTCTGTTTTGAGTCCTCCGGCTTACTCGGTTAGGTTAGGAGAGGAAACTTTCAATTAATGGTTTTCATGACGTTTTGAAACCTTAGGAGAACTTCCTGCCCTCCTAGCCGACCAGAGGACCCTTAACTTGCTGTCTTGAAAAAAAAACATTTATTTTCAATTATTTTTAGGATTTTTTCATTTTCAGTCAAACAGGCAAACGGCCAAATTCAGACGTAATTTGTAAAAAGACAGGTTGTGACGCGAGGCCGTCGCTCTACCGTCCAGCCCAAGTAGTACAAAAGGGGAAATAGATAAAAAATATATAGAAGCAATGTTCAAACTTAAAAAGAGTAGAGCGAAAGAACATAATTGGAAACTGGACACACAGATGAGTCAGAGATGTCAGAAGAACTTTTTCGGGCTTAAATAAATGGAACAGAGTAGATGAAATAGAGGACAAATCGATTAATAGTTTTTACAATTAAATATAATTATAAAAACGAGTAAAAAAAGTAATTACAATGAACTGCTTATGGCCGAAAGGCGAGGCTTCAGACCAGATGCCAGACCCTTCCAGCACATCTAGGTGAGCACACAAACACCCACAAAGAAATAGGTTGGGGCAAAAATTTAACTGTGACCTGACCTCCCCTGACAGGGGTCAGGGGCACCAGGCGGGGCACCCTGGGCCCCATAGATCACCAGCCCGTCACTAGTACTTCCTCACCTTGTTAAGGTGGGAAGATTCTCCAGCGCGTGGCCTGAAAGACAAGGTTTACCTGAGCCTCAGGTAAACAGCTTCCCACCACAGGACGTAAACCCACCTATCTACTCTACCCCATCCATCACTCACTCGCACCACCTGAATGATACCAGCAGCGTATACACAACTCCCAGGTACAAGAATAGACTTAAGAGAGCAAAGGCGAGCGCTGGGATATACAGCAGCAGCAGCATGATAGATCCATATATCCCAGTATAAGTTAGGATAAAAGATGAATTAACTATTGGAGGAGAAAGGAGGCACAGGAGATATGATCACGACATATAACTTTGAGGCTAAGACTGGTCGCAGCAGGGAGAGACGTTGGACGAAATAGCCCAGGTGGAGGCCGGAGCCCCAGGTGGACACAGCTCTCAATGGCCGCACTGAGGACCAAAAAAGGCCACAGGTATGGCCCTCTTCCCTGCACAAGAGTAACCTTAGACCATATAAACACTAGAGAGAGCACTAGGCACACCAATTCGTCTGAGGACCCTGCTACAGGGGGGGGGGGAGGCAGGGGTCTCTGCAACAGGGGGGGAGGCAGGGGTCTCTGCAACAGGGGGGGGGAGGCAGGGGTCCTCACGGAGCAGGAATGCACGGTGGAGGGAGGGAGTCAATCACCGTCATCCACCAATCCCTGGAATGTATGTAATGTGGTGAACCTGTTGGCCACGGGACTGTTCTCCTCCCTCTTCACCTGTTGCAGGTGTGTGTGTGTGTGTGTGTGTGTGTGTGTGTGTGTGTGTGTGTGTGTGTGTGTACTCACCTAATTGTGCTTGCGGGGGTTGAGCGTGTATGTGTGTGTGTGTGTGCGCGTGTGTGTATGTGTATGTGTGTGTATGTGTGTGTATGTGTGTGTATGTGTGTGTATGTGTGTGTGTGTGTGTGTGTGTGTGTGTGTGTGTATGTGTGTGTGTGTGTGTGTGTGTGTGTGTGTGTGTGTGTGTGTGTGTGTGTGTGTGTGTGTGTGTGTGTGTGTGAGAGAGAGAGAGAGAGAGAGAGAGAGAGAGAGCCTGGGTGTAGGTGGTGGAGTGTCCCCCCCCCCCATGTCCCGCCTCACAACTAACTCTCCTACCTCCACCTGCGCGCGCAAACACACACACACTATCAACATCCTCTCCCCTTTCCCCATCACCGTCTTGGTGAATGACGGACGGGAGACGGCAAGACTCATCACTAATCCCAAACACGTAATGAGGAACGGGCAAGGTGAAATGCGACAGTGAAACAAGCCGGAGGAGAGCAGCCAGCAGACGGTGCGGTAAATGACTGACACGCCACAATAACAACGACTTCACACGAATATTTACACAGAAAAGCCAGTAGATCAGAATGACGGCAGAATAAATACCGTCCAATATCCGTCGAGAGAGAGAGAGAGAGAGAGAGAGACAGAAGAGGGTGCATAGACTGCGGGCCCAGACACGCTCGAGACGACAGGAAGAGGAAGATATAATGCTGCTCTGTAGATACGAGCAGGATATAAACACAATGGCTGGAGATAGAGAAAGAGTAAGCAGGGCGCCTCCCTTACACACATGGGTAGAGGGGTCGGGGCCCACTCAATCACTCGGTGTTTGTATAACAAGGGCGTGTTGGGGCGGAGCTCTGGCAGACTGGGCCTCCCACGCTCGCACAACCCCGGTCACCGTATCCATCACCCTCTCCACGGCCTCCCACCACAGTCTCTACCACCACAACCCCTACCACCATAGCCTCTGCCACCACTACCACTACCACCACCAGTATCACCATTACTATCTCAATCACTATCACTACAAGCACAACCATCACACCCTCTACAACCACCGTCACTAACAACCTCAATCACCGGAACCACCACCACCACGAACATCCAGCCAATACTTATTACCATATAACGTTAACACAAAAACGAAACACTAGCAAAAAGTTCTCTGGCGGAATAAAATCAATCCAAATAAGAGGCGATGCAGGCTACACTGTGTAGTGTAGAGCGAGGGAGTATATCCTGTGTAGTGTAGAGCGAGGGAGTATATCCTGTGTAGTGTAGAGCGAGGGAGTATAGCCTGTGTAGTGTAGAGCGAGGGAGTATAGCCTGTGTAGTCGCCCCTTCCCGGGGCCCAAGATGGCCTTAGTTCAGTCCAAACTATATTATTTGTACATGTAAGCGCTGGCCACAGAGGCCATGATACACCTTGAGAACAGCTCCACAACGGTGACAAATGATGGCCGCCAAGCGTCGACGGCCGTACAGTCAACCGCCTGGCCAGCACACCTGACACCATCACCCGTCTGGCCAGCACGCCTGACACCGTCACCCGTCTGGCCAACACACCTGACACCGTCACCCGTCTGGCCAACACACCTGACACCGTCACCCGTCTGGCCAGCACGCCTGACACCGTCACCCGTCTGGCCAGCACGCCTGACACCGTCACCCGCCTGGCCAGCACACCTGACACCATCACCCGTCTGGCCAGCACACCTGACACCGTCACCCGTCTGGCCAACACACCTGACACCGTCACCCGTCTGGCCAGCACACCTGACACCATTACCCGTCTGGCCAACACACCTGACACCGTCACCAACCAAATTGCAATACGAATAAACTTTGTTACAAAGTTACAGTCAGTTACAAGATGAAGCCGGAGCCGACTGGGTGGCCGAGCATGTCGGTGGTCGACTATAGCTGCTCGATCAATTTCGCGCGAGTTTACGTGTTGGGAGACCACGTCCCAAATGCGAGTCAGCCTAGGAACATCTGATCGCTGATACAGTCATGTTCTTGAGAACGGTACAGCCAGCAAGAGGCTATAATTTACGGCTGAGCGCCTTGTGTTGTGGGTGCCTACTTTTAGTTTTTCCACGAAGTTTGGCTAAGGTAATTCTGAGAAAATTGGCCTTACACGTAACACTATGGCCACCAACATCTCTTCAGTCTCGAAGGCTATGATGTATTGATCAGTTCAACCAGGCTGGCTCAAAACTAGTAATACTATTTTTCACATGGTTCTCTTCCTTGTCCAAAATAACAAAGAATACAGGGGGAGGGAACAGGCCGTCTAAAAGAATGGTGTTTTCGCCTGGTTGATACCTGGTTGATACCTGCTTGAGAGGGTTCTGGGAGTTCTTCTACTCCCCAAGCCCGGCCCAAGGCGCCATCTAAAAGAATCAAACTTCCTCCCCAACATATCAACTTGGTTACCAAGCATTAGAGTTTTCCACCCATCCGTGTGTTTGTTCGAGGTTCAATGCCATATAGGCTAGTTATAATCATCAACTGCTTTATCGCTGTGCAGCGAAAAAGCAGTAATCTGCCATCATATACCCCGGGAAGGAACTGCTGGAATGTGAGATTAATGAACCTCATAGCAGTCGGCATTTCCTTCTTTGTACAGTAAAGGTTAAGAGTTCAATCGTCAGTATACGTTAGAGCTTCTGGAATGAATAGTGGTGCTGAAGTACATATTCCAGAACAAGGGTGCAAGTACACACCCTTAAATTCCGTTTTTGAAGGGAAACAGTAATTAACTCCAAAAAACCTAATATAGCCAGTGTTTGAAACTTTGTAAGTAGACCAAGGCGCCATACCCTGTCGAAGGTACAGGGCAACAGCCCAGCTCATCTGGGAGTCACGCCACTCATGTGAAGAGGTTCAGCAGCAGAATGCAGACTGATCAGCAGGAGAATGATCTTCCCTGACACCATATTGCCGACCACACCGCTACTGGCGGCGGGAAAACTAATGGCGTCACTTGTTGAGATTATTTTGTCAACAGTTTTGCCAGTAGTTGAAAGCAATGACGCTGGTGTATTGTTGAGTACCCACGCACGACTCCCCTCCCCCCCCTCAGTTACTCACACACACGTACGTACGTACGTAGGTGTGAAGAGGGGGAATGAGGGGAGGGAGGAGGGAGGAGAGAGAGAGAGAGAGAGAGAGAGAGAGAGAGAGAGAGAGAGAGAGAGAGAGAGAGAGAGAGAGAGAGAGAGAGAGAGAGAGAGAGAGAGAGAGAGACAGAGAGAGAGAGAGAGACAGAGAGAGAGAGAGACAGAGAGAGAGAGAGACAGAGAGAGAGAGAGACAGAGAGAGAGAGAGACAGAGAGAGAGAGAGACAGAGAGAGAGAGAGAGAGAGAGAGAGAGAGAGAGAGAGAGAGAGAGAGAGAGAGAGAGAGAGAGAGAGAGAGAGAGAGAGAGAGAGAGAGAGAGAGAGACAGAGACAGAGACAGAGAGAGAGAGAGAGAGAGAGAGAGAGAGAGAGAGAGAGAGAGAGACAGAGAGACAGAGAGACAGAGAGAGAGAGAGAGAGAGAGAGAGAGAGAGAGAGAGAGAGAGAGAGAGAGAGAGAGAGAGAGAGAGAGAGAGAGAGAGAGAGACAGAGAGACAGAGAGACAGAGAGACAGAGAGAGAGAGAGAGAGAGAGAGAGAGAGAGAGAGAGAGAGAGAGAGAGAGAGAGAGAGAGAGAGAGAGAGAGAGAGAGAGAGAGAGAGAGAGAGACAGAGAGACAGAGAGACAGAGAGAGAGAGAGAGAGAGAGAGAGAGAGAGAGAGAGAGAGAGAGAGAGAGAGAGAGAGAGAGAGAGAGAGAGAGAGAGAGGGAGAGAGAGACACAGAGACACAGAGACACAGAGACACACAGACACACAGACACACAGACACACAGACACACAGACACACAGACACACAGACACACAGACACACAGAGACACACAGACACACAGACACACAGACACACAGACACACAGACACACAGACACACAGACACACAGACACACAGACACACAGACACACAGACACACAGACACACAGACACACAGACAGACAGACAGACAGACAGACAGAGATTATTTATATATATTGACGGTTGAGAGGCTGGAGCAAAGAGCCAGAATTCAACCCCTGCAAGCCCAACTAGGTAAGCACACACACACACAAACCTCATTTAATAATTACCTGCCATCCATCAGAGAACCGGTTGCTTACCTCACCCGATCTTTGACACTTCATCCATCCTCGTCCTGTCCCGCCCCGCCCCCCCCCCCCCACACTCGCCCCAACCCTCCCCAAGGGGCACAACAAGTCCTCGAGCCCCACGATTATGGCGGCGCCACACAGCGACTTCTTCGTTATTAACATTTGATGCCGTGTTAAACGTTTCTGTACGAGTCTCTTGTCCCTTCTTTATCATGAAAAATGTTCTGCCGATTGTGACCAGGTCACCACCTACCTCCAGACGTCTCACCTCCTGCCGGGGATTCTTCAATGGTCTGTCCTTTTATTTTTTAATTTGCACAGGTGGACGCAGGAGCCGACGACCTGAGGCTTCTGTTGGCAGGGTGAGAGACCTCGCTTCCCGCCACTCACGGTAAGCCTTACGCACTAGTTTTCCCCTGGAACATGACCCACTAATCGGTTTACAGCCATGTACCTAATTACTGCTGGGTGAACAGTTAAAGACTGACGCCTGGTCAATCCTCCCATGCCAGGATTCGAACTCGGGCCAAATCGGTGGAGAGGCGCAGGGCTCAATGTTCAATGTTGACAGGGCTCAGTCAATGTTCCCACATACACGCGCGTGCGCACACACACATAATTTACACAAACATCCCTTTACTAGTTTGTCCATATTGTTAAGTTTCAATAAGTAGTGGAGGAGGGAGGGAGTCTGTCCTAAGACCTGGCAGGGACTGTTTCTCACGATGGTGAATCGTCACAATGGTGTCCCTGATGACGTGATATTTACTGTGGTACTTCCACCCACCTGCCTCCCTCCTGCCTCCAATCCTGCCTCCCACCCACACCCTACTCAGTCTCTGCCACACACCTCTGCTCCCACACACGTCCAACCAAAGCCACAACACAACCAACGATTCCCAACACCAAGTTAACCAAATATAATGGTTTTATGTGTGGTTCCTGGCCGCAACAAGGTGTGCTTTGTCCCTGTCATCCCTCCAAGACATGCAGCTCCGTCTGAGTCGATGATCCCGTATCGCACACGCTCTAAATTGGCCCTCGTACACTCGCTCAAAACCCGGGTACGATTCCCAGGAGAGAGAGATGCTGGCTGCATCTTACGAGGCCAAGAGCAAGATGCTGGCTGCATCTTACGAGGCCAAGAGCAAGATGCTGGCTGCATCTTACGAGGCCAAGAGCAAGATGCTGGCTGCATCTTACGAGGCCAAGAGCAAGATGCTGGCTGCATCTTACGAGGCCAAGAGCAAGATGCTGGCTGCATCTTACGAGGCCAAGAGCAAGATGCTGGCTGCATCTTACGAGGCCAAGAGCAAGATGCTGGCTGCATCTTACGAGGCCAAGAGCAAGATGCTGGCTGCATCGTACGAGGCTAAGAGCAAGATGCTGGCTGCATCTTACGAGGCTAAGAGCAAGAAGCTGGCTGCATCTTACGAGGCTAAGAGCAAGATGCTGCCTGCATCTTACGAGGCTAAGAGCAAGATGCTGGCTGCATCTTACGAGGCCAAGAGCAAGATGCTGGCTGCGTCTTACGAGGCCAAGAGCAAGATGCTGGCTGCGTCTTACGAGGCCAAGAGCAAGATGCTGGCTGTATCTTACGAGGCCAAGAGCAAGATGCTGGCTGTATCTTACGAGGCTAAGAACCACACATTTCACCGCGGTTGCCGCAGTTCCACTAATGACAGATGGTGGTGACGTTATCGTGAAGTATTGTGGCGGCCGTCCGCCTCCTGGCACCCCACCACCCCGCCCACCAGCCACACCCCGCCCACCACCCCGCCCACCAGCCACACCCGCCCACCAGCCCGCCTACCAACCACAACCCGCCCACCCCCACCACCCCGCCCACCCGCCACCCCACCACCCCGCCCACCAGCCACACTCCACACCGGAACACAACGCGTCACGTCTCCACATTAGCATAACTAGACGCCCCCAAAGTGGCGGGAAATGACAGGAGCGCAGCGCCCCCACGCGCGCGCGCGCTGAGGCTGTCGCACCAAACTCGCTAATTAATTTCTGAACCTGTTTATAATTTGTGCTTTGATCTCCTCAGCAAGTTGGATCCATTAGGTTATTATGCACCCCATACCCGTGGTGTGGGAGGTGGCACCCATGCAACACAAGATGGCCCTCAATAGGATTGTGACGTCACTTCCGTCACCGCATCAGCTGACGCCAATCAAACCATGTATTTCCTCGGTTAAGGCGTATGTATAATTAAATATTTTCTAGTTTTTAAGTGGGAGATTCCCCCCCCCCCATGTGGTTGGAAGAATTCTAGGCGGCCACTTCCCACACAAGACCCGGGTGCTGTCCACGCAACCCGTTCTCGCAAATTCGTAAAGTCAATATTGACTTATTAACTACGTGCATAGGTGACATACTTAACATAATAGATACCCCTAAAAAGATTCATAGAAAACACCGACCTTACCTAACCTTGTTAGTATCTTAAGATAAGCATCTTATTGCTTCGTAATTACAATTATTACTTAACCTATACCTATTATAGGTTAGGTAATAATTGTAATTACGAAGCAATAAGATGCTTATCTTAAGATACTAACAAGGTTAGGTAAGGTCGGTGTTTTCTATGAATCTTTTTAAGGGTATCTATTATGTTAAGTATGTCACCTATGCACATATTTAATAAGTCAATATTGACTTATTAAATTTGCGAGAACGGGTTGCCCCACTAGACTGTTGTGGGCGGCGTGTGGTGGCCCCTCTCCACCCTCTACCCGTCTCCCAAGAGACCATCAGACTCTGTCCCCGTCTCCCAAGAGGCCATCAGACTCTGCCTGTCTCCCAAGAGGCCATCAGACTCTGCCCGTCTCCCAAGAGACCATCAGACTCTGCCCGTCTCCCAAGAGACCATCAGACGCTGCCCCGTCTCCCAAGAGACCATCAGACTCTGCCCGTCTCCCAAGAGGCCATCAGACTCCCACAGTTTCCTGCTGGCCTCTGCCAATCGGCCGTAACCCTCCTGACAACATTCGACCCGGACTATCAAGGGCGATGCGAAGGGATATAAAAGGCTTGATAGCATCGTAAAAATCTATGAATCATCGGCAAGTGGGCTTTTGGGCTGAGAAGCCCCGAGTGAGGGCGGGGGAACATGAAGACAAAGTACACACACACAGTGTCGGGACACTCTCAACAGGGCAGGAACACGGGGAAGGTTAAGGGGAAAAGTTCTAAACCGGGGGTATCCATATCTGGGTATGTGGGAACCAAATAATGGGGGGTATTGGGGGGTGGTGGGGGTGTGGGCGTGCGAGGAGGCCTGATGTCTCGCTGTGGCCGCCCACGACGACTGTCTCTCCTCTTAGCCATCAGTCATAACACCCACCGTCTCCTCCATCACACAGTCGACCCCCCTCCCTACACACTCCCTCCCTCTCTCCCTCACACTTCCTCCGCCTCCCTCACCCCCTGACCCCTCACACAAGCAAGTGGAGCACCAGAGAGGTCAGCACCACGACCTGCACTGGTCATGACCTGCGCCAAACGCCTGAATAAGGCAGGTGATGCACTCACATCACTGTCTGCAGACGATGAATATTTCTACAAAACTATCAGTATACATGATTTTTGTATACAAAAATATGCTCGACTTTATGCATAAGCTTCAGCGACGGCTGGATTGACGGCTACTTGACGTCAACCTTAACAAATGCAAGATAATGAATACTGCGGTAAAAGGAAAACGATCCAATGAACAGCATGAGAACATGCTGTTCTCATGTTCATAAAGGAGAGAACATTTCTTGACACAGTAAAGAAGGATCAGGTGGTCACCATGCCCCCTGACTTAGCACCGGAGACACACCCATCCTGGCATCAGCAGCATACACCAAACTAACATAGCAGCATTAATAATCTTTCAGAGCCCGTCCCTGTGGTTGAACGGGCACACCACGCCTCGCCAGTAATCTGGGCCGGGTTCGAGCCCTGCTCAGAAGCCGGCGAGCTGGTTGTAAACAGACAGGCGAATCGTGTAACGGGGAAACTAGCTTAGTAAAGGCTGAAGGTAGGAAATAATTGTAGGAAATGGTAGCAAATAAAACCTCTAAGCTTGCTAAGGTGTGATAGGTCACCTGTGGTCACCTGTGGCCACCTGTGGCCACCTGTGGCCACCTGTGGCCACCTGTGGCCACCTGTGGTCACCTGTGGCCACCTGTGGTCACCTGTGGCCACCTGTGGCCACCTGTGGTCACCTGTGGCCACCTGTGGTCACCTGTGGCCACCTGTGCCACAGTAACTATCACGTTACGATAAAAACACTACGACAGAAATGAGGGCCGTCTTGGCTGAGGGAGTTCCACCTCATCACACTTAACACATAATCGAAGAGACATTATCACGACATACAAAATTCCCAGGGAAATTGATGTTAATAAAGTTGACCAGTGTAGTACAAGACAGTGTAGTACAACGGGACATGTATGGGAAGTTGAGACAGAGAAGTCACGGAGATGTTAATACAACTTTTTTATAGCTAGGAGAGTAACCATTCTTTGATATACAACCTAATTTGGAACTGAACTACATAATCTAAATAACTTGCCCTTGTTAGACCCTAAAGTTGAAGAATAATTTAGATACCTGATACTCAAGATAACTTCAAGATAACCTGCTAAGGACTAGGCTAGCCATAACTTGGAACACCCTAGCTTGATTTGAACACCTGAATTTGCATACCAGCCAACTATTGAGAGTAATAAAATCAGTACATTTAGCATTGTGAATATGCAAATGTCGGTTACAGTAAATAACGAAATGCAAGTATTATGTATTATGAGGCAGCTACTGTATTGTTTAATATGCATGTGAAAATGTTACACCTCTTGTTTAATCCTTATTGATAACATGCATACGAGAATGTACTGATTAATGTGACAAAGATTATGTAAAGCAAGGTCAATGTTTAGACCGAATATTGTTCATATACTGACCAAGCCTTGGTCAATAAGTTCAGAGGGAATAAGTGCGTCAAGAGACTGGAATGTAGTGTACAGCTGGTTGTATTGACCAGTTTCCAGATCATTTTTGTTTACGTAAATGTTATTCATATGATGCCAGAAGGAATATTGAACAATTAAGAATGTGGAGGAATGTGACTGTTGTGGGGTTGGATGATGGTTTCCGAGGGGAGCAGTGAGAATTACTCCCTACTACTCCCTAGAACACCTGCGGGGTTCAAGAGAGCAGTGAGAATTACTCCCTACTACTCCCTAGAACACCTGCGGGGTTGAAGGGAGCAGTGAGAGTTAAACACCTGCGGGGTTGAAGGGAGCGTTGCCGCCTCTGCCAGTACCTTGCACTATAGGTACTGAGTGCAGAGTACTCAAATAGAATATCAAACATTGGGGAATGTTTCGTAGGAAGATTATTACTCGGTCATGTAGGATTGTGTTCTTCCAAGCTGGTGAACCTCAAAGTGTTATATTTAACTGAAGGCCTGTTTGTACTTGTCAACTGCCCACAGTTGGCAGGTCGTATACAAGAGGTCGCTACCACTACTCGGCGAGGTTTACAGTTACGGTGTTCTGGTAGTTACGTCTATTTTGCGGCTTGAATCATATATGTTTTCCTAATGTTTATGAAGTCGTGTTTTCACACAACTTCATAATGGTCCAGGACGGAGCGAAAGGTCGTCGCTTCTCCATCTTGTGAGTTGTGGTTTGGTCATCACTTCACCTCTGTGACCACCAGCACTACAGACTGACACACGGACAAGTTAACATGGCAGCAAAACAAGATAAAAGTGCAGTACTCACAGTTTGTAGAGGCCGGGGCAGTTGGTGAAGAGGTTGTCAGGAAGATGCTGCAAGCGGTTGTTGTCGAGCCGCCTGAGGGGAGAAGACACAAACACTGTCAAGAGATGAACCACGAAGATCACAACATCACCAGCATCACCAACTTCCCAGTACTGGTAACTCCCCCCACAAGACACTGGCGGCTTCACTTACCTGCTTGAAGGGGCTTTGGGAGTTGTTCTAGTCCCCAAGCCCGGCCCGAGGCCCACATACCCACCACAGCTCGGTTGGTCCGGCACGCCTTCAAGAAAACTATCTAGTTTTCTCTTTAAGATGTCCACGGTTGTTCCGGCAATATTCCTTCCCTTGGGATAAGCGCTCCATGTTACCATGGCAGCAGATAATCTTATTCCCTATCCTCTCCCTTGGAAGGTTGAGGGATCAACCTTCCATCCAATGTCCCTTCATAGTCTTAGGGTCCAGGTGTGATATGCAGGAAAAATATATCGATGATTTTAGACTTCAAAGATATTGTACCCATAAATGTGTGAAGGCGACCAATTACTACAGAGAGGCTTGTGTACTGCCTAGACGCGTAGAAACCATGTTATGATGCCTTCCTTATTCGATAACTCTCCTAGTGTTACCTTCAGCTGATTGATAGATATTAAGCCACCCAAGAGGTGGCACGGGCATGAATAGCCCGTAATGTTACCTTCTGCATGTAGCCGGGGATGAGGTGAAGATGAAGCCCCTCACTTATGAACCCACTAAAACTTACCAATCACCTATATTTCCCTGATGGTTGAGGCAATATATTTTACGGGCTATTCATGCCCGTGCCACCTTCTTGGGTGACTTATTAATCTTCATCAATCAACAGGCAGTATATTGTATGTTTCATCGTGTTTTCGGTGAGGGGCACGGTGGAATTTGGTGGGAGTTGGCTGTTGATAGTTTGGCTTGCTTTGTTGAGGCCTCGTCAATGGCCAGTCTTCTGTTGTCGCTGTGTTTGTCTAGTATTTTAGAGGTGATTGTCAGAGTATCTCTGTGACGTCATGTGTAGTGGGAGAGCCTAGTCCAATCCTATTTGACGCAAAATATTACATTATAGATATGAGCTGGTAACAATAATTATGAAAATGATGTATTCTAATTTCATTATTCTTTAGCAGTCCTTTATACTGCATTGAGCGAGTACGACTCAATGAAATTGTGATGTAAAGATGGAATTTTGGATTATAACAGTAAATGCTACACACCTGCCACTGACCACAAGCCCACACACGTGCCACTGACCACAAGCCCACACCTGCCACTGACCACAAGCCCACACACCTGCCACTCACATGTGGAGGTGGGTGTGAGGGTCCAGAGAGAGAGAGCCATCAAAGAGACACACTACAGGACGGTGGTCAGACAGGCAGGAAGAACATGGAGGTGCGAGGAGATGGCACACTGATACAAAGTCTACTGGGGACTACTATCTGTTCTCTCTGCTGAGGATGGCAAGTCCATTTGCTAGGTTACACAGCCCTGCTAGGCTCAGGACAGCTTGACAGCTGAGGGGTCAGGACAGCTGTCTGGGCCACTGTGGCAGCCAGACATCCCAGATTGACCAAACCAGGTCTGTTTTTTTCCCTTCCTACCACAGACGTGGCCACACATTTACAATGCTAACCAGCATATTATATATATATATATATATATATATATATATATATATATATATATATATATATATATATATATATATATATATATATATATAATATGCATACATTTTCTTCTGTCCTCCAAGGACAGGGTTAGGGATTTGTTAAACATATAGTTCAGTGATTTATTGAACAATCAACCACAGAAGATGATTGTAGTGATTATACAATGTTGATCTAACCAATAACATAAATACATACATTTACGTCCGTCCTACATAAACAGTGTTCGAGGTATGTGTGATGTGCGTGTATAAAGTGGGGTGTGAGTGTATGTATTTACCTGTAGTCTAACTATAGTTTTACTATTTCGAGAGTTCATCTACTCCCCAAGCTTGGCCTGGGACCTAGCTTGTCTGGTGATACTTTGATCAGTCAGCCCCCCCCCTCTCTCTGTCTGTGTCTGTGTCTGTCTGTCTGTCTGTGTCTGTGTCTATTTGTCATTCTCTCTCTCTCTCTCTCTCTCTCTCTCTCTCTCTCTCTCTCTCTCTCTCTCTCAGCAATACTGGAGGAGGTGGCGGGGCAGGCTGGGCCTCACCACCACCACCAGTGCTCTACTGGGAGACGCCCTACGAGAGGTGTGAGAGGGAGGGTCGCAGTCACAACTGTGGGCAGCAGTTCATGCCCTCATCTAAGAAGTGGGAGTATTTCTGTTATTAAAGAGGAGACACGTGCTGGAATTTACGCCACTTCTATTAAAGAAGCAGTAACTCTTTTACGAGACAAGAAGTAACGGAGATCTCATTATGTCTTCATAAAACACATACATGGTAAGCCCATGTTTTCTCCTCATGATGAGGAGAGGACGGCTTCCTCTGCTCTTCGTAAGAGTACAGCACATCTTTGCCTGCCTCAAGAGGGACGAGGAGTCCCGCATTCCTGTCCTCCGGGACCATAGACAGGACGTCCCACGACCATGTCTTCCACTCGTCCAGTTCTCCCTGTCCACTCTCTTCTCCTGGAGAATGGCCGCAGGAATTCGTTGTGGCCTCCGTCTACCAATGGCTCGTTGAACACTTAATGCGATTATTTACCATGAAAAGGGAGGGGAGTACCCTTCCCTATTTCCTGTTCTGAAGAAGAAAAACCCAACGGGCCGGTAGGGAGACGCCTACATGGCCGGCAGGGAGACGCCTACATGGCCGGCAGGGAGACCCGTCTCTGAGCTCGAAAGATTATCCGATTGTTCTTTGCACCTGCAGCCAGTGTGCAAGCTGGCTACAGGTGCAGAACCTGCAGCCAGCTGGTTCCTGAACCACCTGGTTCTGGCTGGTGGAGGTGGCGGTTCTGGCTTGTGGAAGTGTGGAAAAATGAAACCGTCGAGAGGAACGCCGCCAACTTGGAGGGCTCAGGAAAACGGGTCGGGGTTTGAGAGCAGTCGATCACACAAGAGATGGATCCCTCTCTACTTCACAAGTGGTCCGGACTGTATACGGCGGGGACCGTCAGATATTATCTGGGCCGCCACTCCTGCCAGTCCCAGTCCCGTCGCATCCGTCGTCATTACTACAGCGACAACCAACGCACACCAATACTGACGCAGGCGACGACGGACACACCCACACCGCCCCCCACCACACATGATAATAATATACATGAACGGCCAGCACAGGAGAGACAACGATGAACAAACCAGAAAAACGAAGAAATTGGTTAGCAATTCGAATATGAAAGCAACATAGTCACTGAAGACTCTGGAAAACCCTCTAAGACACTGAAGAAGGCATCGTAGACGTCAGTGGCATGTGATCTGATAGAGCTGGACAAGGATTAACAACCACCAGTCACCAATCCTGGCTCTCAATCACAGGTAGGACTTAATGTAGATGCCAAACCAATCATGTCTGTGAGGCGGCAAATGGAGACGCATAAGACGCTAACGCAAACTGCCTTGGAGGTTACCAGGAGACGAGGTCACGTGTGCCTTTCACTCTCGCAGTCTGTGGACTAATGTCCTCTTTCACACTTGCATTCTTCAGTGGCAATACCAGTACTTCAGATGGTTGACGGAGAACATGTACGTATGTCTTAATTTCTTTTAGCGGAACTAATACCAGTTCAAAGCCAAGCTGGAACGGATTCCACTTAGTGTAAAGCAATGGCTCTCATCTGTCCGACAATCCAAGTACTGTCAGTTGATGCTGATTGACACCTCTACCACTGATAACTTACAACATCTGAGCCACTAGCATTAGCAATCACCGCCGTCAACCTCCATCCATTGGTTCTTGACAGATGGACAAGTTTGTGCCATCAAACAGGTGATGGCCGAGCAAGTCATTATCAGTGGGTAGAGTACCAGTCCACGGACTGTGTGGAGGCCAGCCTGGGCCACCTTGGGCCACCCTGGGCCATCATGGGCCATCATGGGCCATCATGGGCCATCATGGGCCACAGCATCAAAATTTAAGAGAAACATTTGTTGTCCAGATACACAGTTAAGAACTCTAAGACATTTTCGCGCATGTTTTGATCAAGAAGCCTCTGGTGGATGGCAGAGCAGCAGGGGATGGCAGAGGGCGTGTTGGAACGAGAACACTTGTAGCCGCTATTGTTTAGTGGTAATCACAAGTTATAATCAAAACGCCACAAGCTATTGCCTACAAATTCTCATTCTCTCATTCTCTCTTTCTTATGGGATTACCTCATCAATTGGTCGACGGTGTTGTCCTGTTCACCTCAGAGCCCCACACCAACGAGACTTGGAGAACACGAGACCATAGATGCACGTCCAGAGGAGACAAGAGTACTCAAGAGTATATAGCGTGCTTGTATCAGAGACAATGACACAAGCTACAGTACCATATCATCCCTTGCAGATGACGCTACCTTTGTCATGCGAGCAGACAATATAGAGGACAATATAAACCTCCAGTCTGAGGTTAATCACATCGTTCAATGGGCCACGTAAAACGTGTTTAATGATAAGTTCCAGTTACTGCATTATGGTAAGACGAAAATACCGAAACCACATAAAACGCAGCCAAACTGCAACAGTTAGAGAAAGTAGAGTAAAATTAAAGTAAAAAGATCT
This sequence comes from Procambarus clarkii, assembly GCF_040958095.1. Classification (NCBI taxonomy): domain Eukaryota; kingdom Metazoa; phylum Arthropoda; class Malacostraca; order Decapoda; family Cambaridae; genus Procambarus; species Procambarus clarkii. The sequence goes on along the minus strand of NC_091159.1, from coordinate 36,241,316 downwards.
TGGAGTTGTCACGTCGGAAGACTTTACTTTTAAAGAACACAATAAAATACAGGTCACAACTGCAAGAAATATGACAGGTTGGATAACAAGAACCTTACCAAACACACATCCTTGTTATACTTAAAGCCTACTTGTTAAGATACTATAAGAAACTAGTGATCTCTAGGCTGGAATATTGTTGCAACCTTATAGTACCATTCAGAGCTGGAGAAAATGCTGACCTGAAGAGTGTACAAAAAAAATTTTACTGCTTCAATCCACTCAACAAAATATCTAAATTATTGGGACCGAATACATTTTAAAAATCTGTATTCGTTAGAGCGCAAGAAACATACAAAATAATTTACACTAGGAACCAGTCCTTCAAATATTTTCCAAGTGTGCAGGCAGAGCCACCACCACCACCACGTAGGACCAGGAGGCATGGCAGGATGTGCAGGCAGAGCCACCACCACCACCACGTAGGACCAGGAGGCATGGCAGGATGTGCACAATAACCCCGTTGAAAAGAAGAGGTGCAATAGACATTCCATTCACCTAGACTCTAGAAGACTATCACTGTTGATGCATGATAGTGATGAACACCTTTAATAAGAGGTGTAATAGGTGCTCTGAGAGAGAACTCAAACATCAAATGCCCAACTGTTCAACACTCTCCCTCTACACATAAGGGGCATAACTGGCCGACCTCTCACAGTCTTCAAAAGAGAACTTGATAAACACCTACAAAGGACACCTGATCAACTAGGCTGTGATTCAGGCTGCATCAAACAATCTGGTTGACCAAATCATACACTAGGAGGCCTGATCAGAGACAGGGCCGCGGGGGCGTTGATCCTCGGAATCTTCGAAAGGTGAGGTTGGAACAAGAGAAGGCGATGGATGCCAATACCATCAGAAGTTTCAAAGCGTCATTTGGCAAAGAGTACTGGGAAGACGGGACGCTACGAGCGTAACTCTCATCCACACAGCACTACCACACACAGCCCCCTCACCCTCACACACAAACCCCACTCTGCCCCTCACCCCCACACACACACATACTGCCCCCTCACCCCCACACACACACATACTGCCCCCTCACCCCCACACACACATACTGCCCCCTCACCCCCACACACACACTGCTCCTCATCCCCACACACACTCTGCCCCCCCCCCAACACACACACTGCCCCTCACCCTCACACACACACTGCCCCCCCCCCCCCCACACACACACACTGCCCCTCCCCCCTCCTCCCCCCACACATCCATCACAAGCGGGCTGATCCACGCGTCATAATTAATATTCCCGCTGCTCCGGGGGAAGGAAGGCGGAACCCACACGCACTTAAGATGCCATCAAGAGATAACGAACACGGAGCCGGGCCAGCGAATTAATAATACAAAGGGACCGGAATACACAATGAACCGATGACCACGTTACACTTTTCCCGCCCATTTCATTTCCGACCATCGTCAATGGCGCCCACTCGGCCATCCGGCTGCCCCGACCATCCGGCTGCCCAGACCATCCGGCTGCCCAGACCATCCTAAAACACCATCTAGTTAACCGAATTTCTAAAACCAAACTCAAGATCTTATCGAGGAAATCCCATTGAAATAAATCTTGGGATAGTAAGAAACCAAATCTGCCGCCCTTAGAGGTGAAAGTGGCGTAATGACCATAGTCTTCCCCGCCCATAACGGCCGGCAGAGGGCATCCTCCTGCCCCAGCGGATCACCTTGCCCAAGGTAAAGAAGCGACCCACAAAGCTAAGCGGATGATAGGATTACCGACCTTGGGTTCCTCGCTGGGGGGTTAGGGTGGGGAGGGGAGGTTTAGGGGTTGATAAGGGTGAAAAGGGGTTTGAAGAATGGGGAGAGCGGGTGGGGAGGGGGGGGGGGGGGGGGTTGATGGGGAAGGAGAATAGGGTGGGGGTAGTAGGTAACGAACAAACAAAGAGGGGGGGGGGGGGTAGAGTGCATTAAGCCTCTGGAAGATGTCAAGATAATCTTACTTCACTTATGTGTCAATAGAAAGCCGAGAGGCTGCACTTACTTGTGGCTCTTGTGGCTCTTGTGGCTCTTGTTGTAATGTACACCAGGTACTGGTAGTGGTGGTGGGGGATGGTGGTAGTACTGAGGTTGTTAGAGGCAGGTGGTAGTGCTCAGTGTGGTGGTTGGAAGTTAGTGGTGGTAGTGTGGGGAGATAGTGGGTATACCTGGAGCATACCTCGAGCATACCTGGAGCATACCTGGAAAGGGTTTCGGGGATTCTTCTACTTCCCAAGCCCGGCCTGGCTCGACATGTTATAACTTTATCTAACAGGCTGTTGCTTGGAGCTGCCAGCCGCAGCCCACATATCCACTACAACCCGGTTGGTCCAGCACTTCTTGCGGGAGTCTATCTAATAGTTTCTTGAAGAAGTCCACCTTTGTTCCGGCAATATTTCTAATGTTCGCTGGGAGGGTGTGGAACAGCTGTGGACCACTGATGTTAAGACAGTGTTCTCTGACTGTGCCTATGGCACCTCTACTCCTCACTGGCTCTATTCTGCATTTCCTTCTGTACCTTTCGCTCCAGTATATTGTTATTATTCTACTGTGCAAATTTGGGACCTGGCCCTCCAGTATCTTCCATGTTTATATTATTTGATACATTTCTCGTCAATTTTCCAGAGAGTCCATTTTGAGAGCTTTCAGACGGTCCCAATAATTTAGATGCTTTATCGTACCTATGCGTGACGTATATGTTCTCTGTATTCCCTCTATTTCAGAGATCTCTCCCGCTCTGAAAGGGGGAAGTGAGTACTGAACAGTACCCAAGACGGGACAGAACCAGTGGGATCCCAGGATTTGAACATTTTTATAATCAACAATAGGTATGTGGGCGGTGGTGGGGAGTGTGGGCGGTGGTGGGGGGTGTGGGCGGTGGTGGGGGGTGTGGGCGGTGGTGGGGGGTGTGGGCGGTGGTGGGGTGTGTGGGCGGTGGCGGGGTGTGTGGGCGGTGGTGGGGGGTGTGGGCGGTGGTGGGGGGTGTGGGCGGTGGTGGGGGGTGTGGGCGGTGGTGTGGGTGCGGGCGGTGGTGGGGGGTGTGGGCGGTGGTGGGGGGTGTGGGCGGTGGTGGGGGGTGTGGGCGGTGGTGGGGTGTGTGGGCGGTGGCGGGGGGTGTGGGCGGTGGTGGGGGGTGTGGGCGGTGGTGGGGAGTGTGGGCGGTGGTGTGGGTGTGGGCGGTGGTGTGGGTGTGGGCGGTGGTGGGGTGTGTGGGCGGTGGTGGGGGGTGTGGGCGGTGGTGGGGGGTGTGGGCGGTGGTGGGGAGTGTGGGCGGTGGTGTGGGTGTGGGCGGTGGTGTGGGTGTGGGCGGTGGTGGGGTGTGTGGGCGGTGGTGTGGGTGTGGGCGGTGGTGTGGGTGTGGGCGGTGGTGGGGGGTGTGGGCGGTGGTGGGGGGTGTGGGCGGTGGTGTGGGTGCGGGCGGTGGTGTGGGTGTGGGCGGTGGTGTGGGTGCGGGCGGTGGTGTGGGTGTGGGCGGTGGTGTGGGTGCGGGCGGTGGTGTGGGTGTAAACAAACCAAGTATCACGCACCACAACACAAACACCCATTCAACAAAAGATTCGTCTCCCGGGAACAGTGAAGCAAGCAACATGTCGCCCTTCACCAGCCCCAGCCACCACGCAGCCTTCATACACCATCGTGTAAACAGCCGGGAATGACCAGTCCAAATGATACCCATCTTGGAGACCTTCAGATATCTAAGTCAAACCTGCAAACAGGAATCAAAATGACTCAATTTCTAAGTCTAACAACTGCACATCAAGGCGCCCCACTCGCTCCACGATGGCCAGGATGCGAGACACTGAGAATTATAAGAGGTTATTAATCCCTTGAGTGTTCTAGTTGAGATTATTACCAGGGGAACCGGTACTTGAGTATCAGGGAACCGGTACTTGAGTATCAGGGAACCGGTACTCGGGTATCAGGGAACCGGTACTCGGGTATCAGGGAACCGGTACTCGGGTATCAGGCAATCGAGTAAATGAGTTAAGGAGGAAGAGCCGAGAACCCAACCTGTCCTCACACCCAATACGTCACATTTCTTTACGGAATCTATCTATCCGTCAAAATTGTAACGCATGAAACAAATGTCAACCATCGAAATGTTGACGTTTTCTGTGCATTTAGCTGTGATAAATCTGTGTTCGTATGCTTCTGGTTAGGCAAAACAGTTTCATTTTTTTTACGGATTGACACAAAGAAAGCACAGGCTGGGCTACGACGCAACCCGTCTTCTTAAAAATAACGTCACTTTTGGCTCGTATGCGCGCTATGGCCGAAAGTGGACGTAATTTGAAATGGAATCGACTCACAAAAGTGACGTATTGTCCCGTTTTCTGTTTGAGTCCTCAGACTTACTCGGTAAGGTTAGGAGAAGAAACTTTCAATTAACGTTTTTCATAACATTTTGAAACTTTATGAGAATTTCCTGCCCACCTAACCTATCAGAGGACCCTTAACTTACTGTTGTTGAAAAAAAAAATAATCCCAAATTAATTTTCATTTTTTTTTCATTTTCAAATTACGTCCACTTTCGGCCATACGGGCAAACGACCAAAAGCGACGTTATTTTTAAGAGGCTACGACGAGCCATCAGCTGCATGGACCCATTCCCCCCATTAACATCTTCACACGTCTTCTTCAGCTTCCCCCCCCCCCATAACAGCTACCATGTTGATAACAGCTACCTCATGGCCCCATAACATTCCTAGTGTGGATACCTGCACCCATTATGACCCAAATTACTGAACATCCCTTCACCTGAAATGACTATAATCAGGTACATCATTCATCCGGCCCAACTGCTCGTTACGAGGGGAGCAATTAGACCCTCACATTGTTCTGTGGTGGTGGCGCAGTCCCGGACTGCGGGGCCACGGAGCTCTCTTTACCTCCCAACAATCACTCACCGTCCACAGAGGTCAGAGTCCTGCCACAACGCAAACTTCGCGCGACCGTATTTACTCTCCCGCCCAAACACCCCGCCTTTGATAAAGCAATTTAGTTCGACTTTAGTGGTCTGGTAGCGTGGACTCACGTGAGTAAGGCTCTCATACTGAGTCACTCACGTGAGTAAGGCTCTCATTCTGAGTCACTCACGTGAGTAAGGCTCTCATTCTGAGTCACTCACGTGAGTAACGCTCCCATTCTAAGTCAGTCACATGAGTAACGCTCCCATTCTAAGCCAGTCACATGAGTAACGCTCCCATTCTAAGCCAGTCACATGAGTAACGATCCCATTCTAAGCCAGTCACATGAGTAACGATCCCATTCTAAGTCAGTCACATGAGTAACGCTCCCATTCTAAGTCACAAGTCACTCACGTAAGTAAGTCTTTTATGCTGTCATTCACGTGAGTAAAGTCCTACGCCAATCATCCATGGCAATTACTCGTATGAATTAGAACCCGGGCCAACCACCCACTAAACAGTCCTAGCACAGGTCTACCACTCCCAGACTGATCGCGGGCGGCTGATAGACATTAATACCAAACGAACTCTCGCAGATCTACATAACAGGTTAAGCAACGCTTTTTGCTTCACCATAAACACTCCAGACTAATCAGGGCGGTCTGGAGCAGTCACAACCCATCCATTCATCCAAATACGTCGCATTTGTAACGGAATCGACCAAAGTAGAAGCAAAGTAGACAAATAAACCAAATGATTATTCTAATATGCAAATCGCCAGAAGTAACAGTTGAGGAATTCACAGAGCAGATACACAAAATAGCCTAAACAACCTAGCAAACCAGTAGCAAAAGATATTATCGTCTCTGGAGACTTCAGTCTACTCAGTCTAAGATGGAAAGTAGCCAACAACATTATAGCAGGAAATCAACCTGAGGTGAGGATACTACTCAGATTCTGTGACAAATTTCAGCTCAAGCAGCAGATAACAGAGCCAACTAGGAACGAAAATATTCTGGATATGATCTTAACAAAGAATGAGGAAAAAATGAGGAACATAACAATCTCCGACACTACATACTCAGACCAAAGACAACACTTCAGTTCAAACTAACATCAGTAGCCGTAATGGGTCCAAAGGCATCGACAAGTGAAACGGGTTATTCTATCAATTAAATTTGAACAATAAGAGGATTGACTGGGAAAAAATATAACTTACAAACCATCAATGGGAAATAGTGCCGAGTATAACAAAACTTCCACACAAGGAATAGAATAACAGATTGCTGAAGCGTACGAAGTCTGCTTATATTGAGATGATTTCGGGGCTTAGCGTCCCCGCGGCCCGGTCCTCGACCAGGCCTCCTTTTTGTTACACACCCCCAGGAAGCAGCCCGTAACAGCTAACTCCCAGGTACCTATTTACTGCTAGGTAACAGGGACATCAAAGTGAAAGAAACTTTTTGCCCATTTGTCTCCGCCTCCACCAGGGATCGAACCCGGAACCTTGGGATTACGATTCCGAAGCGCTGTCCACTCAGCAGTCAGGCGCCCTGGCGGCAGGTTACTGATGCTTCAAGCCTGTGCCTGTGTGGAGGGTCAGAAGGGAGACCACTCTAGAAGAGAACGCACACGACACTACAAAAGGGAGAAAAAGTAACGGAAATGCTTAAGGAGTCACGACTTTCACAACAACGAAAATAAATTGTAAACAGAGAGATGGAAGAAACAGAGCAGACGCTGAAGCGAACTTACCAGTCTGAGGAAATGGAATTGGAACAGAATGTTATACAAGAGATAAAAAACAAATCCAAAATATATTTTCACATGTGCGAAATCAAAATAAAAAAAATCCTTCCACCAGTATTGGACCTTTACTTACACCTGAAGGTTCATACACTGAGGCCTGACAGCTGAATGGACAGCGCTTCGGATTCGTAGTCCTGAGGATCCGGGTTCGATCCCCGGTGGAGGCCGAAACAAATGGGCAGAGTTTCTTTCACCCTGATATCCCTGTTCAGCTAGCAGTAAATAGTTACCCGGGAGTTAGACAGCTGCTACGGGCTGCTTCCTGGGGGTAACAAAAAGGAGGCCTGGTCGAGAACCGGGCCGCGGAGACGCTAAGCCCCGAAATCACCTCAAGATAACCTTAAAATAACCACAGAGGATGACACAGAAATGAGTGAACTCCTTAAAGGCCAATATAAGGTTATGTTGAGCACTCCAATAAAGAGGAAGACAGTTGACGACCCGGACAACACAGTACCCGTCCCGGGTCCTCCCCGGGTCTGTGCTGCAGACATTGTTAACAAAATACGACATATTACTAAGAATTAATACACCATGATATTGACGTTTTCTATGCATCGGTCATGATAGGTTAGGTGGGTAGCTTGGGTTTGTACGTTTCTGGTTAGGCGAAACAGGTACATTTTTTACGGAGTGGCGAATAGTGAGGACGGGCTGGCTGGATACCAGAAGTTCGTCATGTAAGCTTATCAGTCACATTATTTACAACTCTTTACCTGAGAGTATACAATTACACAGAATAAAATTTAAAGTAGAGTAATAAAATACAGCTTCAGCCCCCTATAATTTAACGTGATATAACTTTCCTCCTTGGCCTGCAGGTTACTGATGAACAGCTTCTTCTGTGCTGTGATCAGCCGTGTTCTTTAGGCCACACACTCCGGGAAGTGCCAATAAAGCATCACACACTACTAGTATAACTCACTCATCCAGCTTCACATGACTGAAGCGAGTAACACGAAGTGGGTCAGCCAGAGGCTTAGAACCCTCCCAGGGGGGGACCTCTCACCCTAAACACACTACATACGACTTTAAAAATAAAAAAGCTAGCTTGTCTACTAGTGTACCCTAGTAGTAGTAGTAGGTTACAGTGTAAGAGTAACTCAAGACTCTTACATCCATCCTTCCAGGATACAAAATGTCCCAACGGGAACACAAACAATTGGGAACAAGTCCAGGAAATCAAGCTCGGTAAGCATCTCAAGGCACATAGCACTGGTGTGTGGTGTTACTCTAATATAGTTGTCTCATCAGGCTCTCTCTCCTCCCAACACGCTCTTTCCTGGCTAACTTCTCTGTGTGTCCCACGTCCTCTCCTCTGTTCCAGTACCTGGACGTCTCCACGCTTTCCTCTCCCTCCCTCTCTCTAAAAAAAAAGAAATACAAGAGAGAGAGAGAGAGAGAGAGAGAGAGAGAGAGAGAGAGAGAGAGAGAGAGAGAGAGAGAGAGAGAGAGAGAGAGAGAGAGAGAGAGAGAGAGAGAGAGAGAGAGAAAGAATTAGAGTGTGTGCGTGTGTGCGTGTGTGCGTGTGTGTGCGTGTGTGCGTGTGTGTGCGTGTGTGTGCGTGTGTGTGCGTGTGTGTGTGTGTGTGTGTTTACTAGTTGTGTTTGCGGGGGTTGAGCTTTGCTCTTTCGGCCCGCCTCTCAACTGTCAATCAACTGTTTACTAACTACTTTTTTTTTTTCCCACACCACACACACACACCCCAGGAAGCAGCCCGTGACAGCTGACTAACTCCCAGGTACCTATTTACTGCTAGGTAACAGGGGCACTTAGGGTGAAAGAAACTTTGCCCATTTGTTTCTGCCTCGTGCGGGAATCGAACCCGCGCCACAGAATTACGAGTCCTGCGCGCTATCCACCAGGCTACGAGGCCTGTGTGTGTGTGTGTGTGTGTGTGTGTGTGTGTGTGTGTGTGTGTGTGTGTGTGTGTGTGTGTGTGTGTGTGTGTGTGTGTGTGTGTTAAAATGTCGTCGAAATAGGCATGAATTAGGGCGAGACTTAAGAGCCAAGAGAGTTGATTGATTGATTGATTGAAGAGCAATTTATATGACGCCAGAACATCGAGGTCACTGACGCCGTATAAGGAAGAGGCTAGGAAAGAGAGTTTCAGAATCCGATGTAGTGGAGTAAGAGGTAAGAGGAAGGGTACAACAAACACCCGAGGAACACAGCACAAGTCCCACATATCCCAAACAAAAATGATTTCCCTCCAAAAAAGCAAAAAGATATAATTCAGTCGATCTCAAACTGTAAAGTCCTTTCAACACTGTCCCAAATTACAGTTCTTTACCCCAAACTTAGCGTAGACTCCTGTACCCATCTTCCCCCAAACACCCATCACGTCCCTTCCCACCCATTATGGTCCCTCCCACGGCTGCCCATCCCATCCTCCCCAGCCGCCCACCACCACCTCTAACCCCATCCCCATACCGTACAGAGATAAACAGAACATGCTGAGAGCCGTCCTATGGGGGATTACATAACGCGATACAAATCCATTGGCTGGTGACGTGAGGTCGCCTTTTTCACGGTCTTAATTTGACAGTCACGAGGTCCTATGTCATTGTAAACCCCGACGGCCCTCGTCTCCACAAACTATAGGGTCAGGGAACGCAGGACGGGTGACCGGCCGAGGCCTCTTAGAATCCCCCCGAGTTGCCTGATCCCACGTCCTAACCTCCGGGATAAAGGATCCAGTGTTTGTAAATTGACTGGAGGGGAAAAAGCGAATCGAATGGACTAACGTAACCCGTGAAAGTCCGTGTCTCTATGACACAGTCACAGAAGGTCTTTGTCCACGATGGCCTCGTAGGTTTTGGGACAGGCTTATGACCAGAGACCGCGAGACTTGCTCCTCGCGGTCTTAGCCCCCCTGGTACGTGGTCTTAGCCCCCTGGTACGTGGTCTTAGCCCCCCTGGTACGTGGTCTTAGCCCCCCTGATACGTGGTCTTAGCCCCCTGGTACGTGGTCTTAGCCCCCCTGGTACGTGGTCTTAACCCCCCTGGTACATGGTCTTAGCCCCCCTGGTACGTGGTCTTAACCCCCCCCTGGTACGTGGTCTTAACCCCCCTGGTACGTGGTCTTAACCCCCCTGGTACATGGTCTTAGCCCCCTGATACGTGGTCTTAGCCCCCTGATACGTGGTCTTAGCCCCCTGATACGTGGTCTTAGCCCCCCCTGGTACGTGGTCTTAACCCCCCTGGTACGTGGTCTTAACCCCCCTGGTACATGGTCTTAGCCCCCCTGGTACGTGGTCTTAACCCCCCCCTGGTACGTGGTCTTAGCCCCCCTGGTACGTGGTCTTAGCCCCCCTGGTACGTGGTCTTAGCCCCCCTGGTACGTGGTCTTAGCCCCCCTGGTACGTGGTCTTAGCCCCCCTGGTACGTGGTCTTAGCCCCCCTGGTACGTGGTCTTAGCCCCCCTGGTACGTGGTCTTAGCCCCCCTGGTACGTGGTCTTAGCCCCCCTGGTACGTGGTCTTAGCCCCCCTGGTACGTGGTCTTGGCTCCCCTGGTACGTGGTCTTGGCTCCCCTGGTACGTGGTCTTGGCTCCCCTGGTACGTGGTCTTGGCTCCCCTGGTACGTGGTCTTAGCCCCCCTGGTACGTGGTCTTAGCCCCCCTGGTACGGGGTCTTAGCCCCCCTGGTACGTGGTCTTAGCCCCCCTGGTACGTGGTCTTAGCCCCCCTGGTACGTGGTCTTAGCCCCCCTGGTACGTGGTCTTAGCCCCCCCTGGTACGTGGTCTTAGCCCCCCTGGTACGTGGTCTTAGCCCCCCCCTGGTACGTGGTCTTAGCCCCCCTGGTACGGGGTCTTAGCCCCCCTGGTACGGGGTCTTAGCCCCCCTGGTACGGGGTCTTAGCCCCCCTGGTACGTGGTCTTAGCCCCCCTGGTACGTGGTCTTAGCCCCCTGGTACGTGGTCTTAGCCCCCCTGGTACGTGGTCTTAGCCCCCCTGGTACGTGGTCTTAGCCCCCTGGTACGTGGTCTTAGCCCCCCTGGTACGTGGTCTTAGCCCCCCTGGTACGTGGTCTTAGCCCCCCTGGTACGTGGTCTTAGCCCCCCCTGGTACGTGGTCTTAGCCCCCCTGGTACGTGGTCTTAGCCCCCCTGGTACGTGGTCTTAGCCCCCCTTGGTACGTGGTCTTTGCCCCCTTGGTACGTGGTCTTTGCCCCCTGGTACGTGGTCTTTGCCCCCTGGTACGTGGTCTTAGCCCCCCTGGTACGTGGTCTTAGCCCCCCTGGTACGTGGTCTTAGCCCCCCTTGGTACGTGGTCTTAGCCCCCCTGGTACGTGGTCTTAGCCCCCCTGGTACGTGGTCTTAGCCCCCCTGGTACGTGGTCTTAGCCCCCCGGTACGTGGTCTTAGCCCCCCTGGTACGTGGTCTTAGCCCCCCTGGTACGTGGTCTTAGCCCCCCTGGTACGTGGTCTTAGCCCCCTGGTACGTGGTCTTAGCCCCCCTGGTACGTGGTCTTAGCCCCCCTGGTACGTGGTCTTAGCCCCCTCTGGTACGTGGTCTTAGCCCCCCTGGTACGTGGTCTTAGCCCCCTGGTACGTGGTCTTAGCCCCCTGGTACGTGGTCTTAGCCCCCCCCTGGTACGTGGTCTTTGCCCCCTTGGTACGTGGTCTTTGCCCCCTGGAACGTGGTCTTTGCCCCCTCTGGTACGTGGTCTTAGCCCCCCCTGGTACGTGGTCTTAGCCCCCCTGGTACGTGGTCTTAGCCCCCCCTGGTACGTGGTCTTAGTCCCCCCTGGTACGTGGTCTTAGCCCACTGGTACGTGGTCTTAGCCCACTGGTACGTGGTCTTAGCCCACTGGTACGTGGTCTTAGCCCCCCTGGTACGTGGTCTTAGCCCCCCCTGGTACGTGGTCTTAGCCCCCCTGGTACGTGGTCTTAGCCCACTGGTACGTGGTCTTAGCCCCCCCCTGGTACGTGGTCTTAGCCCCCCCCTGGTACGTGGTCTTAGCCCCCCCTGGTACGTGGTCTTAGCCCCCCCTGGTACGTGGCCTTAGTCCCCCCTGGTACGTGGTCTTAGCCCCCCTTGGTACGTGGTCTTTGCCCCCCCTGGTACGTGGTCTTAGCCCCCCTGGTACGTGGTCTTAGCCCCCTGGTACGTGGTCTTAGCCCCCTGGTACGTGGTCTTAGCCCCCCTGGTACGTGGTCTTAGCCCCCCTTGGTACGTGGTCTTAGCCCCCTGTTACGTGGTCTTAGCCCCCTGTTACGTGGTCTTTGCCCCCCTGGTACGTGGTCTTAGCCCCCCCCTGGTACGTGGTCTTAGTCCCCCCTGGTACGTGGTCTTAGCCCCCTGGTACGTGGTTTTAGCCCCCTGGTACGTGGTCTTAGCCCCCCTGGTACGTGGTCTTAGCCCCCCTGGTACGTGGTCTTAGCCCCCTGGTACGTGGTCTTAGCCCCCCCCTGGTACGTGGTCTTAGTCCCCCCTGGTACGTGGTCTTAGCACCACTGGTACGTGGTCTTAGCCCCCCTGGTACGTGGTCTTAGCCCCCCCTGGTACGTGGTCTTAGTCCCCCCTGGTACGTGGTCTTAGTCCCCCCTGGTACGTGGTCTTAGTCCCCCCTGGTACGTGGTCTTAGCCCAATGGTACGTGGTCTTAGTCCCCCCCCTGGTACGTGGTCTTAGTCCCCCCCTGGTACGTGGTCTTAGTCCCCCCCTGGTACGTGGTCTTAGCCCCCTGGTACGTGGTCCAACCAGAAGCCCTGGTCAAAAACAATTTCAAAGGGACATCGTCCTTGGAACCACAAGATAACCAATACTCTTCACGCACTCCTTCCCAACCCGACACTCATCACTCCCTTCCCCCACCCGCCTCTCATCATTCCCAGGCCCACTCGCTATTCATCAGCCCCACGCCCACCCGCCACTCATCAGCCCCACGCCCACCCGCCTCTCATCAGCCCCACGCCCACCCGCCACTCATCAGCCCCACGCCCACCCGCCTCTCATCAGCCCCACGCCCACCCGCCACTCATCAGCCCCACGCCCACCCGCCTCTCATCAGCCCCACGCCCACCCGCCACTCATCAGCCCCACGCCCACCCGCCATTCATCAGCCCCTCTCCCATTCGCCATTCATCAGCCCCACTCCCATTCGCCACTCATCAGCCCCACGCCCATTCGCCACTCATCAGCCCCACGCCCACCTGTCACTTATCAGCCCCACGCCCACTCGCCATTCATCAGCCCCACGCCCACCCGCCTTTCATCAGCCCCACGCCCACCCGCCTCTCATCAGCCCCACGCCCACCCGCCACTCATCGGCCCCACGCCCACCCGCCTCTCATCAGCCCCACGCCCACCCACCATTCATCAGCCCCACGCCCACCCTGCCACTCATCAGCCCCACGCCCACCCGCCAACATGCCCGGGTGACCCGCCCCGAGCCCCAGGAAGACATCACCGGGCGTCACTCCTCGCTGTAAACCACTTATGAGTGCCCATTATCCCCGGCCACAGAGTTTATCAATTAGCCTTCCCAGAGTTACGGCTCCTTCACTAACTTTACCTAAATAATCTCCTCCGTGGAGTAATCCTCCTCTCTCCGTTAACCCCCTCTGCAATCCTCTCTCTGCTGATAACTTTCACCGTGCCAATTATCTCAGCAAAATTACTGCTAAGATGAGCCTTAGAGCCGAGGTAAGACAGTGAGGGTTGCCTCACGGAGCGGCCAGGACCCGCGGGTGCTCCTCAAGACGCCTCACCACTCTGGCAGTTGGTGATTTCAACGAGACACAGAAAGTGATCTTTTTGGTGACCCGGTGGTGGTGGTTACTCTGTGGTGATGGTGGTGGTAACCCGGTGGTGGTGGTGACCCGGCGGTGGTGGTGACCCGGTGGTGATGGTGGTGACCCGGTGGTGATGGTGGTGACCCGGTGATGGTGGTGCCAGCGGTAGGATAAGGAAGAAGGAGGGAAGGTTCTGGAAAGATGAGGAGGAGGGAGAGAGGGAGGGGGAGGGGGGGGGGGAAATTGAAATTGAAATAAGTTTATTGAGGTAAAATACACACAAAGGGATGAGGTAGCTCAAGCTATTCTCACCCCGTTCAGTACATCGTGTTAATACATACATAGACACACATCACAAACAATAAACATATTACCAAACATTCTGAGAGATAAACATATACATTTGCTCCGTTACACAAGTAAGGGGGGAGGTTATCAACAGTTACATGCACCCACAAACCGTTGGGGGTCGTGGTGGGGGGGAGAGGGGGGGGGTCGTGGTGGTGGGGGGGTCGTGGTGGTGGGGGGGTCGTGGTGCTGGGGTCGTGGTGGTGCTGGGGTCGTGGAGGGTCGTGGTGGTGCTGGGGTCGTGGAGGTGGGATCGTGGTGGTGGGGGTCGTGGTGGTGGAGTCGTGGTGGGGGAGTCGTGGTGGTGGGGTCGTGGTGGGTTGGGGGGTCGTGGTGCTGGGGTCATGGTGGGGGGTCGTGGTGATTGCATTATACACACTGACTGGGGTAGGCATCAACAACAACACAAAAACAGGAGTAGGAGAAGGAGGAGGAGGAGGAAGAGAAAGAAAGAGGTGGAGGAAGGAGATAGACGAGGAGGAAGGAGCGGAGAATGCTGAAGAAGGTAGAGGAAGGAGGAAGAGGAAAGTTGTAAACAAGAGGCAGCAGACACACTCAGTAACCTCTAAGACCCACAAGGCGTCGCTAGCCAGGCCAGACACCAGCAGCCAGACGCCACACTGAAGGAGCCAGGTATGAGGTCCTACTCTACACACCTGCGTCGCTCACATATACCCTCACGCACACCTGCACAAAATAATCACACAAAATAGACCAGCTGGAGACGTACGAACCCAAGCAACCCACCTAACCTACCGAGGCCGATACAGAGAATACGTCAATAGTACGGTATTTTAAACTCTACTATTACGTCGCATTTGTAACGGATTGTATTCAGTAAAAAATGCGACGCATTTGGCAAATCGGAACACACCCTTGGGTAAGGTAACTCCCTGGAACACACCCTTGGGTAAGGTAACTCCCCGGAACACACTATTGGGTTAGATAACACTCCCTGGAACACACCCTTGGGTAAGGTAACAATGCCTGGAACACACCCTTGGGTAAGGTGCTGGGGACACCCAGGAACACACCCTTGGCGGACGACCTCTCCCACAGCAAAAATAAACAGGTGTACTACCCTGACCCCGGACGCAAGAAGACACACGACCCCTCGTCGTGGACGCACGCGGACGGACGACCTCACAGCTCCTCAGAGGTCGTTTTATAGAACCAATTACCAAACTACCCCCAGGAATCTGGTCCCTCCCCCGTCCTGATCACACCTATTCTCCGAGCCCATCCATTACAGTCCTACCTGTAATTAGCCTAATTAACAGCCCTTGCTAAAGCAGGATTGACCGTGACGAGGTCGGCTCGTTACAAGCAATTTAGAGCGCGCGCCTGTAATTTGTCTGGCCTGACGAGGCTGTTAGCGACGAGACGGCTCTGCCGCTCAACTAAACTTTTTATCAAATACTGAAAAAGGACAACCAGTATCACATCTCGTTGGTAGTTACAGTGACCTTACTGGTACAGTGACCTTACTGGTGCAGTGACCTTACTGGTACAGTGACCTTACTGGTGCAGTGACCTTACTGGTACAGTGACCTTACTGGTGCAGTGACCTTACTGGTACAGTGACCTTACTGGTACAGTGACCTTACTGGTGCAGTGACCTTACTGGTGCAGTGACCTTACTGGTGCAGTGACCTTTGGTTGACAACTAGTGCTACAGTAATGTAACTACCATGTTACAGATGACTTATATCTGGTATTTAATTTATTAAAATATGTCATGGTCACCTAGCTCTTAGTAGCAAGTTACGGAAAATAAATCCCCGATGTCAGAAATCCTAAAAATTACAAAGGGGTCACTATTGGAGCCAATATTTCTTAAAGGCAGGCAATGTAGCTGACCACAACCAGCCTATGACAGTCACATACCCCATCTCCCCCTCATGTGTGATCCTGAGAGTTAGTGGTGTCGAGGCTCGGCAGTGAGTGAGGGCAAGGGTCAGCTCATCAGGGACAGTGAAGGTAAATCTTCCTACTAGAAGGGTAAGTATTGTGTTTGGGGTTTTGTATATTATGATGATGGTGTGATCACTGTTGTGGAGGGTAGTTGTGGCACCGTGTTATGTGACACTCTTTCCATTGATGCCAACTCCAATTTATTCATGTTGGGCATATCTCCAACAGCAATTCCTGTTAAAATTCGATAAGGCTAGGCTCATGCATCCAGATTTCCAGCCTCCACATTCTAATTTATATATATTACACACACACACACACACACACACACACAGGGGACCTGACGGCTGAATGGACAACACTCGGGATTCGTAATCCTAGGGTCCGGGGATCGATCCCCGGCAAAGGCGAAAACAAATGGGCAGTTCCTTTCATCCTGATGCCCTTGTTCACCTAGCAGTAAATAGGTACCTGAGAATTAAGACAGCTGCTCCCTGGTGATGTGTGTGTGTGTGTGTGTTAGAGCGAAATATATGTAGTGGCAACCCGTCCTCTTACAAATTACGTCGCTTTTCGCTCGTATGCAGTACGGCCAAAAATTAACGTAATTTGAAGATGAAAAATAATTGAAAATATTTTTTTCTCGAAACAGCAAATTATCCTAAAGTTTCAAAACGTCATGAAAATTGTTAACTGAAAGTTTCCTCTCCTAACCTAACCGAGTAAGCCGGAGGACTCAAAACAAAAAACGGAACAGTACGTCACTTTCGTGAGCCGATTTCATTTCAAATTACGTCCATTTTTAGCCTGAGTGCGCATACGAGCGAAAAGCGATGTACTTTGTAAGAGGACGGGTTGAGTAGACATAATGAAGGAAAAATAGATTGGTTAGAAAGGCGGGGTCCAAGAGCTAATAGCTCGATTCTGCAGACACAGATAGTAAATACAAATAATAAACACACACATGTCAACCCGTTCTCGCACTTTCGTATAGTCAATATTGACTTATTAAATACGTGCATATGTGACATACTAAACATTCTAGTTTACCTTGAAAAGCTTCATAGAAAGCACCGACTTTACCTAACCTTCTTAGTATGTTAAGATAAGCATCTTATTGCTTCGTAATTACAATTATTACTTAACCTATACCTATAATAGGTTAAGTAATAATTGCAATTACGAAGCAATAAGATGCTTATCTTAACATACTAAGAAGGTTAGGTAAGGTCGGTGTTTTCTATGAAGCTTTTCAAGGTAAACTAGTATGTTTAGTATGTCACATATGCACGTATTAAATAAGTCAATATTGACTATACGAAAGTGCGAGAACGGGTTGCACATGTAGGGGGCACCAGACGCCAAGCCAGAGAGACTAAGCACCACACGAGGCCCTAAACAAATATTAGTTATCGTGCAGCACATTATGAAGGATAGGGACAATATACAGTGTGGCCAGAGTGGCTATTTCCCGGCTCCTCCTCCTTCCTGCATTCTCCACCCTCCCTTCCCACCAGTTATATATTGCTCCATCCCCCAGTTATCATCATTTTTCTACGTTATTATCAATGTTTGTCCCTCTCCTCCTCCTCCTCCTCCGGGCCCCTGGGCATGGGAGGGCCCCATGTAATAATAATGAGCCCTCAGCAGGTCATGATTTCTCAATGTAAATTGTACCTTTTAGGATGTTTAATGTCTTCTAGTCGGGACCCCTGGCTGGTCCCTCCACCCTCCCTCCTTCCCTCCACACCCACCTTCCCTTCACCTTCCTCCTCCTCCTCTTCCTCCTCCTTCCCCGTACCCTCCTCCTCATCCTCCTCCATTCCTTGTCTCCACCTTCCTCTCCTCCTCATGTACCTCCACCAGCACCCACCACCATCAGCGCCAGACGAGGTATTCCGCCGTGACCTCTCCCCACCATCGCAAATCGTCTCCATCACGACCCTTAAGACTTCACCACCCGATTGCTATTAAATTCGTCTCTCCTCCACCATTATGCCTCTTCTTCTACACAACTCTACCTCCGCATCTCTTCTCCAACACAAACTTTTCTCACCCTAAACCTTCATATTTTTGTCTTCACCACCGAGAACCCTCCCCCCGGCTTTGCTTCCTCCAACACCACCTCTCTTCAACAACAGAACTTTCTTCCAAAATTATGACTCCTCCACAGCCTCCAACATTATGACTCTCCTCCACAGCCTCCAACATTATAACTCCTCCACAGCCCCCAACATTGTGACTCTCCCCCACACCCTCCACAGCACCCCCAAGGTTCCCGTGCTAGGGGGTAAGGGACAATACGACCGGCTGACTTATTCTTCAGACATGTATTCTCTCTGGAAGGTAATTACCAGACGTCTTTGGGAGCAGGTAGAGAAGTAGGGAGGGGCTCTCCGTCTCCCCTGCCCAGCCACCTTTCCCTTCTACCCATCCCTCACCCCACTTTCCTCTTCCACTCCCTCCCTCTCCCATTCCTCCTTCGCCTTTGTGTGTTAACACATATCCATTACCAAGTTGGAGAGTGAGGTGGCGATCTGGTGAATACCCGGAGAGAGGGCGGGCACTGTCTTGACAATGCCGTAGGGAAGGCGTAGGGAAGGCGTAGGGAAGGCGTAGGGAAGGCGTAGGGGAGGGAGAACGACCCGATACCCAACTGATTGGATTTTATGATAATTTGTAATAAGGTCCGATATACGGGAGGCGTGCAGGCCGCGGGCACCGGAGGTATATTTAGTATTTATGTTGGTCCCGCACGGGAAGTATTATAGGGGGGGGGGGGTGGGGTGGGGGGGGGGGGGGGTGGGGTGGGGGGGGGGGGGGTGGGGGGGGGTAGTACACAGGGGCGGAGAAAGGGAGGAGACAAGGAAGGTAAGAAGAGAGGGAGAGAGAGACAAGGAGGACGGGGATATAGGGGAAGCAGAGTTAGATACATGTGGTTACGGGCTATTCATGCCCGGGCCACCTCTTAAGTGGCTTAATCTTCATTAATCAATCACAGGAATGGAAGAGAAAGAAGGAAATGAGACAGACGGTCGGAAGAACGGGGAGAGGGAAGGAGGAGGGAGGGATATAATGTTGGGGGCAACAGATGGTCGAAGAAAAGAAAACGTAGAAAAAAACGGAAAGAGACGAAACAGAAAGAAGGTAAAGAAGTGGATGAGAGAAGTAGGGAGAGGAGAGGAAGGGAGAGGGAGGGAGAGGAGAGGAGAGGAGAGGAGAGGCAGGGAGAGGAGAGGCAGGGAGAGGAGAGGAGAAGCAGGGCATAAGGGAGGAGGGCTGGCATCCTGGAGTGTTCCACTGACAGACTACCTCTCCACCGCCCGCTAACAAGGGTGTGCCCGGCCAGCTTGGCTACCCTCCTCACGTACTTAATATTCCAAACACACACCAGTCCAAACGGTGTTTACCGCCGGGAAAAGTGAATATATAATTATTTAATTCTTCGAGACTCTTGCACGTGTACTTGTAAGCGAAGGGGCGTGTGGGGGATTAATGGATTCTTGTGGATTACTCTGGGCACGACGGTCGAGGTTAGCGGGCAGATGATCTTGCTCACGACTATATCAGACAGCGGGCGGTGCGCGGGACGGGTCCTGTCTCTAGTTGTCTTGTGCGTCTGTTTGTATTCTTGCCTGACAGTTTCTAGAACCGAGCTACAGCTCATGGACCCCGCATTTCCAACTATGAGTCGACTAATATAAAGACTAATATTTGTGTGTTCCACCGGTGGCAGGTCAATGTTGTGACCCAAATAGATATGAATAATTGAATTAGGCTCCCTTAACATATGAGGCGGTCAGAAACATTTATGCGAGCAAGTATGAATGCGCAGGTATGGAAAACATACAAGGTAATACTGGGGCGCCAGTACATGCAAATCCCCTAAGAGCTTTCGTCAATTATGAGAAGCTGGTGGTAACTTCAATAGCCCTACGTGACCGGAAACTATAGCCGGAAGTTGGTCTTGAAAGCTAAAGCACAATAACTAGCTGTTGAGGCGGGCCAGAGGGAATGTTGCAGATGTGGGGGAAAGAGATGGCATATTGGTTCAAGCATGGTGGGAGAATCTGTTCTTATCTGCAGCCCGCATCAAGCAGCCGAGAACCTGACTATGGGGTGGCAGTGCCAATCTCCATAGCCGGTAGACATCATATCCTCCCTTTGTAGCAGTCTGTCCTATGGGGATGCTGGAAAGTGCAACTTGTGAGTTGATTTGGGAGTTAAGTTGTTCTCCGGAGACAAGGATGGTAGAGTGATTAGGGTTGTGTAGACCGGTGGGGAAGCCAGTCTAGGAGTAAGGAATTAGGACGCTGGAAGGTGTCTTACTTCCCCCCCCCCCCCATCTTGTGAGTTCTCCCGCCAATACGATGGCCTCGAGTGAGGACTGGTGCATGATATGATAATGAGTTATTGAGATAAGATACTGAAATATGAATGATATACTGAAGATATTTTGAAATATACAGAACAACCTCGATTCAAGAAACTATATGGGCCCAAACCCAATTGGGTGCAGTGAGAGATTCATTGCAACAGGAGTTGCCTCCAGGAGGTAAGGTAAGGTAAGGTAAGGTAAACGACGTCCAGGATAATCCCAGAAGAGCCTGAAGGTAAGGTAAGGTTACCACCTCAAGGTAAGGAAGCATTTCTCATCCTCTATGGGCTAATCTCACTCGTCAAAATTTTCATTGCAACCTATGTTAGACTACCAAATAAACATGTCTGAAAACAAAAAAAAGTAACCACATCTAGCTTATGTCTCTCATGCCCAGCCTCAAGGCTCGTGTTCAAAAGACCGCATGGACGTACCTGAGTGAACAACAACACTGCCAACTCAAAATGAAAACTCACCATAGATTTCGGTTTTAAATATCCTCAATAGCTTCCCAAGGTTCCAACTGTTTACTGTAATGTTGAGTCCATCTAAAAGAATCATAAACGCGATTATAGCCATATTAAGAGAGTTATCATTTATATCCAATTATCTCCAACGCTCTATGGGTTAGTTTCACTGCGCGAAATTATAATTTCAACCTGACAACTAATAAAGTCATATGAAGGACAAGAACCAAGAGTACCTGTTTGTAAAGCGGTGTAGCCACATCTTCCACATGGCCCACGTCCAAGCCTCGAAATCTCACTTTCAAAGGAAAATGGACCCGTATTTTACTGAACAAAACATCTGCAACTCGAATTAATATAGAATCATAAATGAATAAATCCACAAGGGCCGTGAGGAGGGTTCGAACTTACGTCCAGGATGATCCCAGAAGCGCCTTAATCGACTGAGCCACGACGCGTCTAGCTCAGTCGTCTGTGGTCGTCTTCGACCTGGGATCGAAGACGTCTGGGATCATCCTGGACGTAAGTTCGAACCATCATCATGGCCCTTGTGGATTTATTCGTTTGATATATCACGCTATTGTGATTTCTGTGTGTAAAGAACCATAGAATTTACTTTTATATATGCACAGTGACTTTCCCAAGGCCCCCAACTATTATTGGCACTGTTGCCTCCAGCTGTGAACGCGGCTCCAACATCCTAAGCAAATCCACACATGACCTGCTTCAGCCCGCCTCTCCGTCGAGGCAGGTGAGTAGCTCTGGCACGGACGGTGTGTGTTCTAACCGCAGATTCGTTGAATCGAGTTTCCACTGTAGTTACAAAATATATCTAACAACTAGGGAAACTACTGATCTTCCTCAGGATGCAGCCCACGACAGCTGCCTAACTACTGGGTACCTATTGACTGCTAGGTGAGTAGGTGTGGTGGTGGGCGGGGCGTGTATAGCGGTGCCGCCATTGTGGCTTTCAGAGGCATGGATTCCTGCATGACAATTTCCATACTATACAACACGTCTGCCAGAGCTTACCAGGCAGTAACTGGCCGAGCTCAAGCTCTACATCCCCGACACTGAATAAGACAATACGTTACGATAGCTAAATACACACAGCGCTGCATAAAGACAAAACTCCTCACAAGACGACACAAGCGACACTACACCAGTTGATAACGTCGTCCAATGTTTGGAGCGATTTCATTTCATAGGATGTTCCAAAAAGCTTCATCAGTTTCCTCATTGCTTTTACTCAGTCGGTGACCAGACAGGGGCTCCTCTGAACGAAGGCTCTCGGGTCTTACAGTGGGGGGGAAAGACGACAATAAAAGTCAAAACCAACAAAGAACAAATAATTAAACACAATTGTGAGACAGCACTAAACGACACAATTTACCCTAAACCCCCACATAAACGCCGTCCCTGAGGGCACTATGGAGGGGTTTACTGCCCACAACCTGCCCACTGGTCCTGCCCCACAGCCTGCCCACTGGTCCTCCCCCACAGCCTGCCCACTGGTCCTCCCCCACAGCCTGCCCACTGGTCCTGCCCCACAGCCTGCCCACTGGTCCTCCCCCACAGCCTGCCCACTGGTCCTGCCCCACAGCCTGCCCACTAGTCCTCCCCCACAGCTTGCCCTCTGGTCCTGCCCCACAGCCTGCCCTCTGGTCCTGCCCCACAGCCTGCCCACTAGTCCTCCCCCACAGCCTGCCCACTAGTCCTCCCCCACAGCCTGCCCATTGGTCCTCCCCCACAGCCTGCCCACTGGTCCTGCCCACTGGTCCTCCCCCACAGCCTACCCACTGGTCCTGCCCACTGGTCCTCCACCCACCCCATCAAGTACCCACCAGACCCAAATTAGTCTCGCTACTCTAACATAATTGTATTTACATTAACTGACTGAAGAAAACCTCAACACTTCTTTAATCACGCATCTGAGCCTCTGCTACTCGCGGCTACTCGTCCCTCCCGGCTACTCGTCCCTCGCGGCTACTCGTCCCTCCCGGCTACTCGTCTCTCCCGGTTACTCGTCCTTCGCCGCTACTCGTCTCTCCCGGCTACTCGTCCCTCGCCGCTACTCGTCTCTCCCGGCTACTCGTCTCTCCCGGCTACTCGTCCCTCGCCGCTACTCGTCCCTCGCCGCTACTCGTCCCTCGCCGCTACTCGTCCCTCCCGGCTACTCGTCCCTCGCCGCTACTCGTCCCTCCCGGCTACTCGTCCCTCCCGGCTACTCGTCCCTCGCCGCTACTCGTCCCTCGCCGCTACTCGTCCCTCGCCGCTACTCGTCCCTCGCCGCTACTCGTCCCTCGCCGCTACTCGTCCCTCGCCGCTACTCGTCCCTCGCCGCTACTCGTCCCTCGCCGCTACTCGTCCCTCCCGGCTACTCGTCCCTCCAGGCTACTCGTCCCTCCAGGCTACTCGTCCCTCCAGGCTACTCGTCCCTCCAGGCTACTCGTCCCTCCAGGCTACTCGTCCCTCCCGGCTACTCGTCCCTCCCGGCTACTCGTCCCTCCCGGCTACTCGTCCCTCCCGGCTACTCGTCCCTCCCGGCTACTCGTCCCTCCCGGCTACTCGTCCCTCCCGGCTACTCGTCCCTCCCGGCTACTCGTCCCTCCCGGCTACTCGTCCCTCCCGGCTACTCGTCCCTCCCGGCTACTCGTCCCTCCCGGCTACTCGTCCCTCCCGGCTACTCGTCCCTCCCGGCTACTCGTCCCTCCCGGCTACTCGTCCCTCCCGGCTACTCGTCCCTCCCGGCTACTCGTCCCTCCCGGCTACTCGTCCCTCCCGGCTACTCGTCCCTCCCGGCTACTCGTCCCTCCCGGCTACTCGTCCCTCCCGGCTACTCGTCCCTCCCGGCTACTCGTCCCTCCCGGCTACTCGTCCCTCCCGGCTACTCGTCCCTCCCGGCTACTCGTCCCGGACTCTGGCCGCGGCTGGATGGGTATTATGATGACGTGATGCGAGCAGCAACAGCCTAGAGCATCACGGGGCTCTCATGACAGCCTGTGATTACAACCTTCTGATGAGACAAGCTACTCCGAGCATATCAACACCAGATCAATACTGCCAGGGGCTGTATACTGGACACTAATGCTCGGAACCAACAGCACGTAGAGAACACGTAGATATAACAGGTGGACAAGGGCCAATATATTTCTTGTATTACTTTAATCAATATTTCTTCCAGGTTCCGACGGGTGTTAAGCTGGCTAGACTTGGCGACCCGCGCGAGGAAGATGCCCCGAGGGTGTCCACCACACACCCAGACCTGGGTATGGGTGCCCCGAGGGTGTCCACCACACACCCAGACCTGGGTATGGGTGCCCGAGGGTGTCCACCACACACCCAGACCTGGGTATGGGTGCCCCGAGGGTGTCCACCACACACCCAGACCTGGGTATGGGTGCCCCGAGGGTGTCCACCACACACCCAGACCTGGGTATGGGTGCCCCGAGGGTGTCCACGGTGCTAAAATGTTGACAAACATTGCACAACACCCGTGGGGGGGGGGGGGGGGGGGTAGCCCTGTCAATATTGACCAGCACTGTGGCCAGGGACTCTGCTGGCCCCTAGCCCAGCGTGGCCAGGGACTCTGCTGGCCCCTAGCCCAGCGTGGCCAGGGACTCTGCTGGCCCCTAGCCCAGCGTGGCCAGGGACTCTGCTGGCCCCTAGCCCAGCGTGGCCAGGGACTCTGCTGGCCCCTAGCCCAGCGTGGCCAGGGACTCTGCTGGCCCCTAGCCCAGCGTGGCCAGGGACTCTGCTGGCCCCTAGCCCAGCGTGGCCAGGGACTCTGCTGGCCCCTAGCCCAGCGTGGCCAGGGACTCTGCTGGCCCCTAGCCCAGCGTGGCCAGGGACTCTGCTGGCCCCTAGCAAAGCGTGGCCAGGGACTCTGCTGGCCCCTAGCCCAGCGTGGCCAGGGACTCTGCTGGCCCCTAGCCCAGCGTGGCCAGGGACTCTGCTGGCCCCTAGCCCAGCGTGGCCAGGGACTCTGCTGGCCCCTAGCCCAGCGTGGCCAGGGACTCTGCTCGCAATCAGGCAGGGGCGCCTGACAGCTGGGTGGACAGCGCTTCGGATTCGTAGTCCTGAGGTTCCGGGTTCGATCCCCGGTTAAGGCGGAGACAAATGGGCAAAATGTTTCTTTCACCCTGATGCCCCTGTTACCTTGCAGTAAATAGGTACCTGGGAGTTAGACAGCTGCTACGGGCTGCTTCCTGGGGGATGGAGGCCTGGTCGAGGACCGGGCCGCGGGGACACTAAGCCCCGAAAGCATCTCAAGATAACCTCAAGATAACCTCCCCTAACTGTTCGTGTCCAGGGACGCTGCTCGCCCCTACCTGAAGATCAATGGGTCAAGGTAAAAAGCAAATATAATTAGTGGATATTCAGGTTAATGTATCTTGGGCCGCGGACCTTTCTTGGAGGAGCTGGGGGTGACGGGCGTCACGGGGGGAGGAGCAGGGGGGGTGAAGAAGGGGGGAATTAGGAGGAATGAGTGATAAACATGTTGGAGAAGGCTGCAGGAGAGACAGAGGAGACGAGGGACTAAGATAAAGGACAGGAAGGAGCGGGTCAGAGGTACTGCCTCTTGGCTTTACCTCAAACATCTTTTCAAATGCCAGATTTTCACCACATTCTTCCTCTCTTTTCCTACCACCGTCTCCTCTTACCTCCCTTCCATTTTCCTTTCCCTGCCTCCCACACACACACACACACACACACACACACACACACACACACGTACACCACACAATGTAACCCATTCGCCCTTTGTTTAAAAAGTTTTCTTCCAATGTACACACCGTCACGCCTGTCTTCAGCACACAAAACGTGTATATACACAGTCAGCGAACACTTGCCATCTGTGTTTAACAGACTCCACCCCCAAGTGACCACACACACACACACACACACACACACACACACACACACACACACACACACACACACACACACACACACACACACACACGGTGGTGGAGGCCAAGACCGTCAGTAGTTTCAAAGCATTATATGACAAAGAGTGCTGGGAAGACGGGACACCACGAGCGTAGCTCTCATCCTCTAACTACACTTAGAGGAAATGTGGTCCTGCCCCACAGCCTGCCCACTAGTCCTCCCCCCACAGCCTACCCACTGGTCCTCCACCACAGCCTGCCCTAAATTACACTTAAGGTAATTACACACACACAACTAGGCGGTGGAAACAGGAGGCCAGACACAGGATACAGAATGGGAGATGAAGTACTTCATGAAACGAACAGAGAGAGAGATCTAGGAGTTGATATCACACCAAACCTGTCTCCTGAAACCCACATAAAAAGAATAACATCGGAGGCGTATGCAAGGCTGGCTAACATCAGAACAGCCTTCAGGAACCTTTGTAAAGAATCATTCAGAACCTTGTATAACACATATGTAAGACCAATCCTGTAGTATGCGGTCCCAGCATGGAGTCCGTACCTTGTCAAGCACAAGACGAAACTGGAAAAAGTTCAGAGGTATGCCTAGACTAGTCCCAGAACTAAGAGGCATGAGTTACGAGGAAAGGCTGCGGGAAATGCACCTCACGACACTGGAAGACAGAAGAGTAAGGGGAGACATGATTACTACCTACAAAATTACAAAATTCTCAAGGGAATTGACAGGGTAGATAAGGATATACTGTTTAACACTGGTGGTACGCGAACAAGGGGACACAGGTGGAAACTAAGTACCCACATGAGCCACAGGGACGTTAGAAAGAACTTTTTCAGTGTCAGAGTAGTTAACAGGTGGAATGCATTAGGCAGTGATGTGGTGGAGGCTGACTCCATACACAGTTTCAAATGTAGATATGATAGAGCCCAATAGGCTCAGGAATCTGTACACCAGTTGATTGACGGTTGAGAGGCGGGACCAAAGAGCCAGAGCTCAACCTCCGCAAACACAGTTAGGTGAGTACAAATAGATTAGCACACACACACACACACACACACACACACACACACACACACACACACACACACACACACACACACACACACGTCTAGTGTTGCTTGGTCAACACGTACGACATTGAGAGTACCAGAGATGTTAGGAAGCCTCTGCAACAGGTCCTAAATAGGCTAAAAGGGTTGTCAGACAAATGGCTACTAGAATTAAATACCAATAAATACAACGTTATTAGAATATCAACTAGAGAAATAAGAAGAGCCATACAGACTGAGAAGGCGGCCACTTGTAGTGTCAGCAAAGTTAACCAGAAACAGTAAGCATTACACACCACATTTCACGCCAAAAGCACTTACAAACGGAGTAACATTAACAGCCAACTCATAGTTGACATTAGAAAAACCTTTTAGGTCTTAAAGAACGCCAGAAAAAGACTACACCACGCACGTTAGACCAGTCTTGGAGCACGTGGCGCCGGCGTCAACACAAGTGAACCACAACAACAGTTACACGGTTCAGTGATTAGCCTCAAGCTGACCCCGGAAGGAACAGCTCAAGGACTGACACCAAGAGGTGAACCCACAAATACTGGCGGGAAAAGTGTTACAGCGATGAAAGCCAACTAGGTAATCAATATAAGGGTCGCACCAAGCAACAGCCTGGTGGACCAAGCTCTCACAAGTCAAGCCTGGCCTCGGGCCGGGCTTGGGGAGTAGAACAACTCTCAGAATCCCATCAAGGTACAATCCAGGTACAAGGCAGTCACAGTGAAGATCACGCAGGGGTCACGCAGGGGTCACGCAAGGGTCACGCAGGGGTCACTTCAACAACTTATCCTATTATTTATGATTGTGATTCTTCCAGAGGGAAGAGGGGTCATTTCTATCAGTTCTTGTAGAGAATGGAGACAATCTGATAATAAAGGGAGGAGTGCAAGACGCTACAGTGAGACCCGGACCCGCTACAACATGTCTCACAAGGGGCTGCTGCAGGTTACCTTCCCCCCCCCCCCCCCCTCCCAGGTCCTCCCACGCTCCACCAAACAGTTCAAGAAAGGTAGAATAAATATTTACGAACAGTGTGTTTGGTCCCACAAACAGACCATCTTTGTTACCATTTCGTACAACAACAACAACAACATGCTCTAAAGACACGAGTCTCCTCTTACTGCCTAAAATTATGTCAATTTAACAATAACGAAACATTAACAATAGCGTCACTTAAGTGTTAAAAGACCTCAGTATTTAAATCTGCCAACAAAACATGTTTTCTCGCATATCTTTCTCTCCCCGTAACTTTATTAGGTCCACAAAGGGGTGTAATGGAGTCGAACCCGACCACCTACCAAATGTTGCAATACACCAAGAGGTTTTATTGGGTTTCATAAAACTCTATGGACTTGGCCCCAAACATTTCATTCCCACAAACTTCAAGAACCAACCAACCAACCCTGGGGCATGGGGCATGGAGACCAACCCTTCTTCATGGGCGCATGTTTGCCTACTTCGACCCCCGTTTTCAAACAAACATTAGTTCCAATATATACATCCACTCATCAGTGACAGCCACGGCCAACTACGTCACCTATCATTACCGTCCCCGTCTATATAAACATTAAAATGGTTATGCAAATAATAAACACGGAATTATACATTAAAAACTAGATTTAGCTCCCTTGTCAGGCTCGTCCCTGTGGCTTTTAACATTAAGTGTTGGGTTAAGGCCTATCGACCTCGGGCGTCGTAAAGCTGGCAGACCAGCTTTAGTATGGCACTGAAGCGGTAGCCCCAATAATGGGAACGGTACTGAACACGATATAACCAGGGGTACAACACCTTGTGTGGGGGGGGGGCGTCGTTGTTGACGGAGGGTCGAGGAGGCTGGGGGTGGTCCTGGCTACTCAACACTATCATACCAAGATAAAGCTGCGAGTCAAATAACAATACATAATTATTGTCCTTGTATATAAGGTATTGACAACTTATTGTCCTTGTATATAAGTCACCGGAGGCAAACCCTCAGCAGTTTAAAGACCAACTAATGTAAATAGAACACTGCTTGGAAAACCTCACAAATCCAGCTCCGAACATCATCCTGCTTGGGGACTTCAACCTACGGCACCTGAAATGGAAGCACCTGGCTAATACAGTAATATCAGAAAGAACACCAGGGAGTAGCCTAAATGAACAGGCACGTGCAAATGACCAGCTACGGATGTGCGACAGGTTTGCCTTAAATCAGCAAATAGTAGAACCAACTCCTGGGTTTTGTATGAGTCTTGTAGCTTGAGTTCAATTGTTTCTATTTCTCTGCCTAACCTTCTTCGCCGTTCTTGAGAAAGGGTGCGACTCTCAAGTTGTTCCGCGATTCGTTTTCTTCGCCTATATAGGGAACGACGTTCCCGTTCCAATCTGCATCTCTTCCTCTTTTTTCTTAGGTGTATGCGGTTTGAACATATTTCTAGTGCTACTGAGCTTATTTTTTTCCAGGCACTGGTTCAGGTTTGCATTTTCTAGCTGTTCTTCCCAGCTTATTTCTGTGAAGTCCTGGTTTATTTGCTCTCAGTTTATCCGTTTATTATTGAAGTTGAATTTGCTGAAATCTCCTCCACCGGGAATCTGGACTGGTTTTAAAGGTCTATTCCCCATGGTTGCCAGAACTTCAATTAAGTTGTGATCTGAGCAACAGGTATTTGTAATCATTATGTTCCTGATCAATTCATCATTATTAGTGAAAACTTAACGAAGATAAGTTTCAGCTCCTGGGCTACGGAAAAAATTCACCATTTTTCCCCAAAAACCTTGACAGTAACGTTGAAATTTGTTTAATAATAAGTATTATAAGCGAGCTGGCGAGTTTGTCAAAGATACGAACGGTTCGTACCCTGGGTATGTCCAGTATGGGAGACGTTTCGCACCCATGCATTATTTTCGTACCCATCATGTCGTGACCATAGCCATGTCTGTGTTGCCTTCATGTTGATGTATGCAAATGAAGCAATATTAATAAATCCTCCCGTTAAAAATGCACCTCCTCTGCCTGCTTGATACCTGCTTGATGCCTTGCTTGATGCCTTGCTTGACGCTTGCTTGATACCTTGCCTACCCAGAAACGTACGAACCCAAGCAACCCACCTAACCTATCGAGGCCGATGCATAGAGAACGTCAATATTGTGGTGCTTTAATTTGTACTAATACGGCGCATCTTTAACGGAGTGGTCAGTTCCATCAACAAATACGATGTTGTATGTGAGAGAGGACGGGTTAGAGGTCGCCTTGCTGGTCCCAGGCCAGCAGGGGCATCTTGACCCCTCAAGGGTTTACTCTCTATATTTATCAGTCCACTCCAGTATAAAGCTTTACCATCTTTAAGTTTATACTATATAACTTGGGGCAGGTTAGCCTTTAGTGGGGCTATCCCCAGGCGTCTGGCCTTTAGTGGGACTATCTTCAGGCATCTGGCCTTCAGTGGGACTATCCCCAGGCATCTGGCCTTTAGTGGGACTATCCCCAGGCGTCTGGCCTTTAGTGGGGCTATCCCCAGGCGTCTGGCCTTTAGTGGGACTATCCCCAGGCGTCTGGCCTTTAGTGGGACTATCTTCAGGCATCTGGCCTTTAGTGGGACTATCCCCAGGCGTCTGGCCTTTAGTGGGACTATCCCCAGGCGTCTGGCCTTTAGTGGGACTATCTCCAGGCGTCTGACCTTTAGTGGGGCTATCCCCAGGCGTCTGGCCTTTAGTGGGGCTATCCCCAGGCGTCTGGCCTTTAGTGGGGCTATCCCCAGGCGTCTGGCCTTTAGTGGGGCTATCCCCAGGCGTCTGGCCTTTAGTGGGGCTATCCCCAGGCATCTGACCTCGTATTCTGCGACGGTGCCGCCTCCTGGTGGTGGACACATTAAACCACCGTAATACTGACGCTGTCTATACACTGGCCTCCATAGGTTAGGTACCCATTTAACCTAGCCACCAGCTTGGGTTCGTGCGTTTCTGGTTAGGCAAACCAGGTGCATTATTTTACGAGTGGCAAATCGCGACAAGGGGCTAGGGTGGCCGGGCTCTAGACATTGTACCCCGGTCACACATCTGAGGTGCCAGCATAACGCTAACTGGAAATCCCCATCATGCGAGTGGTTCACTTATACAACTATACTTGTGTAGTTGCAAACCTATCCGAATCAAATCTACCCCGAATCCCCGAATCAACCTACCCTGGCTTTGCGCCCTGGTGAGGCCACTCCAGACCGACAACCAGAGCGCAACTCCATAGTCTCCTGAGATTGATGGATGCCTACAACTATACTTGTGTCAACTTTTGACAGCACCTGTCTAAACTTAAAGCAAACTAAAGCATTTCTAACATAAAACTGTTATATCTCATAGATAATATAAGAAGCAGTAGCATTAACGGTGTACCTGTGTTCATCGGTGTACCTGTGCTCACCGGTGTACCTGTCTTCACCGGTGTACCTGTGCTCACCGGTGTACCTGTGTTCATCGGTGTACCTGTGCTCACCGGTGTACCTGTGTTCATCGGTGTACCTGTGCTCACCGGTGTACCTGTCTTCACCGGTGTACCTGTGTTCACCGGTGTACCTGTGTTCACCGGTGTACCTGTGCTCACCGGTGTACCTGTGCTCACCGGTGTACCTGTGCTCACCGGTGTACCTGTCTTCACCAGTGTACCTGTGTACACCGGTGTACCTGTGTTCACCGGTGTACCTGTGTTCACCGGTGTACCTGTGTTCACCGGTGTACCTGTGCTCACCGGTGTACCTGTGCTCACCGGTGTACCTGTGCTCACCGGTGTACCTGTGTTCACCGGTGTACCTGTGCTCACCGGTGTACCTGTGCTCACCGGTGTACCTGTGCTCACCGGTGTACCTGTGTTCACCGGTGTACCTGTGTTCACCGGTGTACCTGTGTTCACCGGTGTACCTGTGTTCACCGGTGTACCTGTGTTCACCGGTGTACCTGTGTTCACCGGTGTACCTGTGTTCACCGGTGTACCTGTGCTCACCGGTGTACCTGTGCTCACCGGTGTACCTGTGTTCACCGGTGTACCTGTGTTCACCGGTGTACCTGTGTTCACCGGTGTACCTGTGTTCACCGGTGTACCTGTGCTCACCGGTGTACCTGTGCTCACCGGTGTACCTGTGTTCACCGGTGTACCTGTGTTCACCGGTGTACCTGTGCTCACCGGTGTACCTGTGCTCACCGGTGTACCTGTGTTCACCGGTGTACCTGTGTTCACCGGTGTACCTGTGTTCACCGGTGTACCTGTGTTCACCGGTGTACCTGTGCTCACCGGTGTACCTGTGCTCACCGGTGTACCTGTGTTCACCGGTGTACCTGTGTTCACCGGTGTACCTGTGCTCACCGGTGTACCTGTGCTCACCGGTGTACCTGTGCTCACCGGTGTACCTGTGTTCACCGGTGTACCTGTGTTCACCGGTGTACCTGTGTTCACCGGTGTACCTGTGTTCACCGGTGTACCTGTGTTCACCGGTGTACCTGTGCTCACCGGTGTACCTGTGCTCACCGGTGTACCTGTGTTCACCGGTGTACCTGTGTTCACCGGTGTACCTGTGTTCACCGGTGTACCTGTGTTCACCGGTGTACCTGTGCTCACCGGTGTACCTGTGCTCACCGGTGTACCTGTGCTCACCGGTGTACCTGTGTTCACCGGTGTACCTGTGTTCACCGGTGTACCTGTGCTCACCGGTGTACCTGTGCTCACCGGTGTACCTGTGCTCACCGGTGTAGAAGCTATGACCAACGGCGTCTTCATTCCCTCGGTATACAGGGTGTCTCACATGTCAGTATACCTCAATATACAGGGTGTCCCACAAGTGAGGAACCTACCTCATGTCGAGACGTAGTGTTGTTGTTAAAGATTCGCTACCTGGAACAAAAAATTCCAAGTAGCACGGGCTATGGTGAGCCCGTAGTAAAGACGTAGTGAACACCTCCACATCCCAGACCTTACCCAACCAGCACTCGACCACAGAGGCTTCAAGCCTCACCCCTAAGCTTCTATACCCCCCCTAAGCTTCCCATATACATAACTAGACTCACTCTTAAAGCTATACTAGAAAAAATCGTGATGTGTATGGTCGTACTCACAGTCTCTCCAGCTGCTGCAGGTCCTGGAAGGCGCCGCGCTCTATGGTGTGCAGCTTGTTGTCGTGCAGCTGCCTGCAACACCACAAACACCAGTGTTACTTTAATGACAAGAGTTATAAATATAAATTACATTACACACACACATACACACACACACACACACACACACACACACACACACACACACACACACAGCTCGCATACAGAACATCAGACAATGCAGACTAGGTACACAAACGGTCACCGTTTACTCGTATGGCAACCACGAGTTGCCTCTGGGGCCCTGGCAAGTGTTTGGTAGATGTAAAGTATACATATGGCAACCACAAGTTGCCTCTGGGGCCCCTGGCACCTGTTTGGTAGATGTAAAGTATACATATGGCAACCACAAGTTGCCTCTGGGGCCCCTGGCACCTGTTTGGTAGATCCAGAAGTATACATTAATAGTTAAGAAGACAAATTAGTGTGTCACACGAAGGCTTTAAGCCAGGGGGCGGGGGGGGGGTAATCGAAGTTTTAATTAAGTGAACTGGTTTGTGAGCTGCCCCCGGAGGCCAGGGTGTTGGTGTGGCCTGCGAGCCTCTCCTACCCACACTCTGGGGGACAACATAGTATGTGGCGTCTCCACAGACTCTGGGGGACAACATAGTATGTGGCGTCTCCACAGACTCTGGGGTACAACATAGTATGTGGCGTCTCCACAGACTCTGGGGGACAACATAGTATGTGGCGTCTCCACAGACGCTGGGGATAACATAGTATGTGGCGTCTCCCCCAGACTCTGGGGGACAACATAGTATGTGGCGTCTCCACAGACTCTGGGGACAACATAGTATGTGGCGTCTCCACAGACTCTGGGGACAACATAGTATGTGGCGTCTCCACAGACTCTGGGGGACAACATAGTATGTGGCGTCTCCACAGACTCTGGGGGACAACATAGTATGTGGCGTCTCCACAGACTCTGGGGACAACATAGTATGTGGCGTCTCCACAGACTCTGGGGGACAACATAGTATGTGGCGTCTCCACAGACGCTGGGGACAACATAGTATGTGGCGTCTCCCCCAGACTCTGGGGGACAACATAGTATGTGGCGTCTCCACAGACTCTGGGGGACAACATAGTATGTGGCATCTCCACAGACTCTGGGGACAACATAGTATGTGGCGTCTCCCCCAGACTCTGGGGACAACATAGTATGTGGCGTCTCCACAGACTCTGGGGACAACATAGTATGTGGCGTCTCCCCCAGACTCTGGGGGGACAACATAGTATGTGGCGTCTCCCCCAGACTCTGGGGACAACATGGTATGTGGCGTCTCCCCCAGACTCTGGGGACAACATAGTATGTGGCGTCTCCACAGACTCTGGGGACAACATAGTATGTGGCGTCTCCACAGACTCTGGGGACAACATAGTATGTGGCGTCTCCCACAGACTCTGGGGACAACATAGTATGTGGCATCTCCACAGACTCTGGGGACAACATTCAGCATGCAAGACTGGCCACGGGGGCCCGGGCCTCTGTCAGTCTTCAAGTCAGCATAAGGCTGATGCAGTCCGTGTGTGTGTATGGGGGGGGGGGGCCCTTGTGTGAATTGTGGACATTTCCTCATTTTCCAGTCAATTTTTTTAAGTACTTTGTATAACTATCTCATGTCTCTTCTTTCTTCTAAAATAGAGTCAAGTCAAGCTCCTTCAACCAATCTTCGTGCAGCATTTTGGTAAACCCCAGACGTAGCCCGCATACACCGGTCCTGAGAGGAGTGGACGCTGGCGAGGTCCTGTGGGCGTCCAACAGGAGTGGGTGCAGGCTAGGTCCTGTGGGCGTCCAACAGGAGTGGGTGCAGGCTAGGTCCTGTGGGCGTCCAACAGGAGAGGGCGCTGGATATGTCCTGTGAGCGTCCAACAGGAGTAGGTGCTGGCTAGGTCCTGTGGGCGTCCAACAGGAGAGGGCGCTGGCGAGGTCCTGTGGGCGTCCAACAGGAGTGGGTGCAGGCTAGGTCCTGTGGGCGTCCAACAGGAGTGGGTGCAGGCTAGGTCCTGTGGGCGTCCAACAGGAGAGGGCGCTGGATATGTCCTGTGGGCGTCCAACAGAAGTGGGTGCTGGCTAGGTCCTGTGGGCGTCCAACAGGAGTGGGCGCTGGCGAGGACCTGTGGGCGTCCAACAGGAGCGGGCGCTGGCGAGGTCCTGTGGGCGTCCAACAGGAGTGGGCGCTGGCGAGGACCTGTGGGCGTCCAACAGGAGCGGGCGCTGGCGAGGTCCTGTGGGCGTCCAACAGGAGTGGGCGCAGACGAGGTCCTGTGGGCGTCCAATAGGAGTGGGCGCAGACGAGGTCCTGTGGGCGTCCAACAGGAGT
>NC_091159.1:36143802-36203802 GCF_040958095.1 Procambarus clarkii | reverse complement strand
GTGGACCCCCCAGACGCCCCAGCACCTCGGTACCTCCTCCCCAAGCCTCGCTGGCAGCCGCTCCAGCCATTAGCCTTTGTTCACAAGAGGACTCGGATTGGCTATTCTCTTTACAACCTCAATTAACCTAACAATACTCAAGCACTTAAATACTAATTCACACGCGCGAGCGCCCACACGCGCGAGCGCCCACACACCAACTACAGTAACTACGCCAGATACAAACGTCTTGTAGACGTGGTCTGTAGAGTAGTTTGGGAGAACTGTTCTTTAATCTTGATAATTACAGGTTACAGCGCCGCTAAATCATGCTTCTTTTTCTTAAGACATTTTATTACTGCCATTAAACTCCGCTACGATGATATTTGCTTGAGGAGCTAAACAATGAATATCATATTGCAAAATAGGAGAATGCTGCTTTGGTGGCAATTATTAATAGCCGAATACGACGTTCAGTGACGGGCTTCGGCGATTACGAAGACTTAAGATTCCATTGTTTGAGCATCGCTCGGGGGGACCACCGCAGGATCCAGTTCCTCATCAGCAGGTATTGTACACCTTACAAGGGAGATCTGCGGCTCGGATGCCGTCACTCACTCCCCGTCATCCACGTTTATATCCCGGATAAAAACATTTGGTTGGCTTATCGTGCGCGCGCATCTGAGGGCATCAGTGCGCGCGCATCTGAGGGCATCAGTGCGCGCGCATCTGAAGCTGTCAGTGCGCAGGGCGAGCGTGATCACCCGCGCACGACCTGCCCTCACCTCTTATTGTTGCCGCTGCACCAGGGTTGCCTGTGTGGCCTCGTTGCCATGCCTGTGTGGCCTCGTTGCCATGCCTGTGTGGCCTCGTTGCCATGCCTGTGTGGCCTCGTTGCCATGCCTGTGTGGCCTCGTTGCCATGCCTGTGTGGCCTCGTTGCCATGCCTGTGTGGCCCCGTCGCCATGCCTGTGTGGCCCCGTCGCCATGCCTGTGTGGCCCCGTCGCCATGCCTGTGTGGCCCCGTCGCCATGCCTGTGTGGCCCCGTCGCCATGCCTGTGTGGCCTCGTCGCCATGCCTGTGTGGCCTCGTCGCCATGCCTGTGTGGCCTCGTCGCCATGCCTGTGTGGCCTCGTCGCCATGCCTGTGTGGCCTCGTCGCCATGCCTGTGTGGCCTCGTCGCCATGCCTGTGTGGCCTCGTCGCCATGCCTGTGTGGCCTCGTCGCCATGCCTGTGTGGCCTCGTCGCCATGCCTGTGTGGCCTCGTCGCCATGCCTGTGTGGCCTCGTCGCCATGCCTGTGTGGCCTCGTCGCCATGCCTGTGTGGCCTCGTCGCCATGCCTGTGTGGCCTCGTCGCCATGCCTGTGTGGCCTCGTCGCCATGCCTGTGTGGCCTCGTCGCCATGCCTGTGTGACAAGGGCAATGTGATCTTCCTACTGAAATTTCTGACGACTACAGTCGTCCACCCAATTGGATTAGTCGGAACAGCGACAGCCTCGCTTCTTGCGGGTCGGCGCTCAATCCCCAGTGATCCAAGTGGATCGGCACCATTCCTCCACGCCTTCTTCCCATCCTACCCTCATATCCCTTGCATGTGCTATATGGTCGTGCAGTCTAACAGTAGGCTTCATGACTCATGCACGGAAGGTTCTATTTACAATTATTTTCGCTACGTATCTATGCAACCTATTCATAGGAAATTATTGCCTGTTGACCTTACTTGGGAGATGCTTCTGGTGCACAACGCCAGGCGTCACAGGGTCAAGCTTGGCAGCAGCACATTCTCTTTAAACATTCTCTCAGCACATTCACAGCACATTCTCTCGTGTGGCACCACTGAGGCACTCTGACCATACCTTCAACTCTGACATAGCCGGTCACAGTAGAGCCACACGGGTGAACACCTCACACTCCAGTAACCCAGCCGAGGTGGACCTTGACACGTTATCAGACCCTGGGCCTAACACAGCAGGGGGCAGCTCGCAGACCCCTGTGAGGGGCACCACCGTCTGTGAGGGGGACACCGGTGAGGGGACACCATCTGTGGCTCCAGGTCCAGGATGAGACGACCGGCTGCCACACTTCACTGATCATCTACCTTGTGACTACCTAGTGATCATTCCTGGAATCTATGTCCACGCGGCCTGGTCTCTGACCAGGCCTCCTGGTTGGCGGTCTGGTCAGTCAAACACTGCAATAGACGCCGCTGCTCGCAGTCTGACGTATAAATCACTGACGGTTTATGGGTATATATCAAGTTGAAGCATACCTGGACCATACCTGGACCATACCTGGACCATACATGGACCATACCTGGACCATACATGGACCATACCTGGACCATACCTGGACCATACCTGGACCATACCTGGACCATACCTGGACCATACCTGGACCATACATGGACCATACCTGGAGAGGGTTTCGGGAGTTCTTATACTCCCGGAGCCCGGCCTGAGGCCAGGCTCGGGTGGGGGTATTGGGGACGTGAATTAAAAAAAAAAAGAGTATGTCAGGTTATATTGTTGAGAGGGTTGACGAGGCAAGCCGGGCCCAGTACCTGACCGAGGCCTAAGACCCAAGATCATAACCTAAGATAAGCATTAACTCGACCGCTCTTCCTGTCTCGCTGGCTAATAATTAGCTTGTCCTGAAACCGGACGCTGGTAATTAACAAGTCCAACCATAGGCATCAAAACATTTGTTTAGGGGTTATACGAGGTTGTTCAGAAGACCAGTAACTTGGTGGTCTCTACGCCTACCCTCAGACTCGGCAACCTGTCTCAACTTGGTGTTCTGCAGAGCTCGGTTAAGTTCCGCAAGAGAGTGATAAATTGGCTAATTCTAATCATATGTAAATGTATCTGCGAGTCATTTTTGTATTTCATTTTCATCAGCACAGAGAGATCCCCCGTGTGTGTGTGTACTCACCTAGTTGTGTTTGCGGGGGTTGAGCTCTGGCTCTTTGGTCCCGCCTCTCAACTGTCAATCAGCAGGTGTACAGGTTTCTGAGCCTATTGGGCTCTATCATATCTACACTTGAAACTGTGTATGGAGTCAGCCTCCACCACATCACTTCCTAATGCATTCCATTTGTCAACCACTCTGACACTAAAAAAAGTTCTTTCTAATATCTCTGTGGCTCATTTGGGCACTCAGTTTCCACCTGTGTCCCCTTGTGCGTGTGCCCCTTGTGTTAAATAGCCTGTCTTTATCTACCCTATCAATTCCCTTCAGAATCTTGAATGTGGTGATCATGTCCCCCCTAACTCTTCTGTCTTCCAGCGAAGTGAGGCTTAATTCCCGTAGTCTCTCCTCGTAGCTCATACCTCTCAGCTCGGGTACTAGTCTGGTGGCAAACCTTTGAACCTTTTCCAGTTTAGTCTTATCCTTGACTAGAGGATAGTCAATGTGTGTGTGTGTGTGTGTGTGTGTGTGTGTGTGTGTGTGTGTGTGTCATGAGCGACCCGGAATTATTTTAAGGGTAAAAATATTGAGAAACCCTGGAATGCACGAACCCAAGCAACCCACCTAACCTATCGCGGCCGATGGGTAGAAAATGTCAATAATTCCGAGTTTTAAAAGTGTATTAATACGTCGGCTTTTTAACGGATTGGTCGGTAGCGTTACAAAAAGTGTCTCGCATAGAGTCACTCTAGAACACAGATTGTGTGATTGTTCCATTTCCACAGGCAATGGAACAATCATTGCAGAGCTGCAAAAGCAATCAATATTAAATTTATATATATATATATATATATATATGTCGTACCTAATAGCCAGAACGCACTTCTCAGCCTACTCTTCAAGGCCCGATTTGCCTAATAAGCCAAGTTTTCATGAATTAATGTTTTTTCGTCTACCTAACCTACCTAACCTAACCTAACCTAGCTTTTTTTGGCTACCTAACCTAACCTTACCTATAAATATAGGTTAGGTTAGGTTAGGTAGGGTTGGTTAGGTTCGGGCACATATCTACGTTAATTTTAACTCCAATAAAAAAAAATTGACCTCATACATAGAGAAAATGGTTGCTTTATCATTTCATAAGAAAAAAATTATAGTAAATATATTAATTCAGGAAAACTTGGCTTATTAGGCAAATCGGGCCTTGAATAGTAGGCTAAGAAGTGAGTTCTGGCTACTAGGTACGACATATATATATATATATATATATATATATATATATATATATATATATATATATATATATATATATATATATAAACGCATACAAAAAAGCGAGTACATTTTAAACGAGAAGT
This sequence comes from Procambarus clarkii, assembly GCF_040958095.1. NCBI lineage: Eukaryota > Metazoa > Arthropoda > Malacostraca > Decapoda > Cambaridae > Procambarus > Procambarus clarkii. The sequence continues at coordinate 36,199,555 of NC_091159.1, read as the reverse complement.
TAACATTCATTACTTAAACCACTTTTATTGTACAAAAGGTCACCGCCTGCACAACGGCCGCCACACACACACACACACACACACACACACACACACACACACACACACACACCATCTCTTACATCCCTGTAAAGCAGAAGAGTAAGGGGAGACATGATAACCACCTATAAAATTCTCAGGGGAATTGACAGGGTGGACAAAGACAAACTCTTCAGCACGGGTGGGACACGAACAAGGGGACACAGGTGGAAGCCGAGTACCCAAATGAGTCAGAGACATTAGAAAGAACTTTTTCAGTGTCAGAGTAGTTAACAGATGGAATGCATTAGGCAGTGATGTGGTGGAGACTGACTCCATACACAGTTTCAAATGTAGATATGATAGAGCCCAGTAGGCTCAGGAATCTGTACACCAGTTGATTGACAGTTGAGAGGCGGGACCAAAGAGCCAGAGCTCCACCCCCGCAAGCACAACTAGGCGAGTACAACTAGGCGAGTACACACGCCGTTCCGTTAATACAACAGAACGAAAGTTTAACATAATTATCAATTAAATACAAGTGATAGTTTGGCCAATTGTTTATTAATTGTTAATTACCAGTTGACACAATAATTATCTCTATCCCGAGAGGGTATAGGAGGGAACCGCGCTCACTGTAGCCTGGTGGATAGCCTGGTGGATAGCGCGCAGGACTCGTAATTCTGTGGCGCGGGTTCGATTCCCGCACGAGGCAGAAACAAATGGGCAAAGTTTCTTTCACCCTAAGTGCCCCTGTCACCTAGCAGTAAATAGGTACCTGGGAGTTAGTCAGCTGTCACGGGCTGCTTCCTGGGATGTGTGTGTGTGGTGTGGGAAAAAAAAAAAAAAAAAAAAAAGTAGTTAGTAAACAGTTGATTGACAGTTGAGAGGCGGGCCGAAAGAGCAAAGCTCAACCCCCGCAAAAACACACACAACTAGTAAACACTGTGCTGGCTGGGGCAGGTGATTTGATCAAGCATTTATACAACCACTAGCGAAACCAGTACATCTTTCCTCAATTATGGCATGTATGTTTACAGTTTTTCAACAGTTTGGAAGCTCTGAAGCGCTACGAGCTTGTTATAACAACAATCTCGTAGATTCGCAACTTTTGAAGCTCGTAAACTGTTTACTAAATGTAAACAGAGCCGACACGATTAAAGAAAAAGATGTAGTGACTTCGTAAGTGTATAATGCTTGGTGAATCGTGGCCCTGGAACCCGCTGCTGCTGCTGCTGCTTCTGCGGCTGCTGCTGCTGCTGCTTCTGCTGCTTCTGCTGCTTCTGCTGCTTCTGCTGCTTCTGCTGCTTCTGCTGCTGCTGCTCATCACAGACCATCAATTTGCGGGATTCAATTTAGAATTCATTGCCAATTAATTATTGACGTATAAATTGTTCCTGAATTGTTAAAACAAAAATTGTTGGTTGTTTAGAACATATAATTCCTGTTTTAAATAACTTTCTAATGGAGCATTTGTAATATATTTCCGAGGACATATAAATATGAACAAACTAGTATGTGTTAAAAAGCGTCCGGCCAAATTTCTATAGAGCGGTTTGTAACGAACTGTGAACAAACTCTTACAAGTCGAGCCTGGCCTCGGGCCGGGCTTGGGGAGTAGAAGAACTCCCAGAACCCCATCAACCAGGTATCAACCAGGTAAGTCAAGCCTGGCCTCGGGCCGGGCTTGGAGAGTAGAAGAACTCCCAGAACCCCATCAACCAGGTATCAACCAGGTAAGTCAAGCCTGGCCTCGGGCCGGGCTTGGAGAGTAGAAGAACTCCCAGAACCCCATCAACCAGGTATCAACCAGGTAAGTCGAGCCTGGCCTCGGGCCGGGCTTGGGGAGTAGAAGAACTCCCAGAACCCCATCAACCAGGTATCAACCAGGTAAGTCAAGCCTGGCCTCGGGCCGGGCTTGGGGAGTAGAAGAACTCCCAGAACCCCATCAACCAGGTATCAACCAGGTAAGTCAAGCCTGGCCTCGGGCCGGGCTTGGGGAGTAGAAGAACTCCCAGAACCCCATCAACCAGGTATCAACCAGGTATTACAGTGACAACCAAGTTCAGTTCAAGTTGAAGTTCAAGTATGTTTACTGAGACAAGAAAAAAATACTTCTCAAAGGGATAGAGTAGGTTAGGCTATTTCTACCCCCCCCCCGCCCCTCCCAGAGTGACAACCGCATCAAGACTAAGGAATTATTGCGGATTTAAGTCAACTCTTAAGACCAGACCGCTCCCGCCATCACCTCATGCGCTGTGTTATGATACTGTGAACAATAGTACTTCTGATACTGTGAACAATAGTACTTCTGATACCGTGAACAATAGTACCTCTGATACTGTGAACAATAGTACCTCTGATACTGTGAACAATAGTACCTCTGATACTGTGAACAATAGTACTTCTGATACCGTGAACAATAGTGCTTCTGATACCGTGAACAATAGTACCTTTCATAATTACTTTCTAATTATCTTTCCTAATTACTTTCATTCACTTGTTACATCTTCTAGGGTTTACATACACGAATTACCATCAATTTATAACGGTACAGATTGTTAAAAAGATCTTCAGTAATTGGCGAAGGTCAGCTAGGTTGGTGAGGGGCCCCACACGGGGTACAGTTGGTGAGGGCCCCCACACGGGGTACAGTTGGTGAGGGCCCCCACACACGGGGTACAGTTGGTGAGGGCCCCCACACACGGGGTACAGTTGGTGAGGGCCCCCACACACGGGGTACAGTTGGTGAGGGCCCCCACACACGGGGTACAGTTGGTGAGGGCCCCCACACACGGGGTACAGTTGGTGAGGGCCCCCACACACGGGGTACAGTTGGTGAGGGGCCCCCACACGGGGTACAGCTGGTGAGGGCCCCCACACGGGATACAGCCGGTGAGGGCCCCCACACGGGGTACAGTCAGGCCACAGCCAACCACCCCGCAACACAACGTAACAGTCCCAACTGTTACTTTGTTAAAAGTTGTCAGAAAGTTGTGTGAAGGTTGTTACAAGGTGTCTGAACGTTGCAGTAACGTCGTAGCTTCGTGGTTGTGGTGTGTGGCGGGCAGTTACCGACCAAGACTACCAGGACGCCTATAGCGGCCATTCCGGCGTGAGTAAGTGGATCCCTGAAGTCTTGAATGACTGGACAAGGAATGCTAATTAGCGGTGAGGGTCATTAGGAGGCGAGAGCATGAATGGTGATTTAAGTGGGGGGGGGGAGGGGAGGGGGACCCCCCTCCTCTGTTGCTTTACTACTAAGAAACTCATTGAGGGGTTGACGTGCAAGTTCCGGCTTGAAGTGGATATGTAGGCGTGCAGGGCGCTCCAACCAACAGCCTTCTCGATCACGTTATCGCAAGGCAAGTCTGAATTCAGGTCAGGCATGGGTAGAAGAACAACTCCCAGAACCCACTCCAGGTATTCTCCAGGTATTCTCCAGGTATTCTCCAGGTATTCTCCAGGTATTCTCCAGGTATACTCCAGGTATACTCCAGGTATACAAGGGTGCCAAACACCCACAGTGAGAAACACCGTTGATGATGACAATGCAAGAAGCCACAAGCAAAATTGTGGAAAAGAACCCAGGCATAACGAACAAGGCAGTTTGCTCGTTACAGACGTGGACCGGCTGGTTACAGACGTGGACCGGCTGGTTACAGACGTGGACCGGCTGGTTACAGACGTGGACCGGCTGGTTACAGACGTGGACCGGCTGGTTACAGACGTGGACCGGCTGGTTACAGGCATAGACCTGCTTGCTACATGTGTATACCAGTGTGTTATAGGGTGGACCTGATCCCTCACTCCATCTACAGGTGAAGGAGGGCAGGGAGAAGGTCCAGGTAAGGTGGGGAGGGCAGGGAGAGGGTCCAGGTAAGGTGGGGAGAGCAGGGAGAGGGCCCAGGTAGGGTGGGGAGGGCAGGGGGCAGGGTAGTGGGGGATCGAGGTATAGCTTGGCACAGGAAAATCAAACACCCTCAGCCAGACGTCTCATCTCTCAAGAGCCCGGCGGCCAAACGGTCTATTTTGGCCTCCACCTGACCAGGTTATGTACACAGGGACGGTAAGCCGTCACCACTGCCCCTCACCACCGCCCCTCACCACCGCCCCTCACCCCTCACTACCGCCCCTCACCACCGCCCCTCACCCCTCACTACCGCCCCTCACTACCGCCCCTCACCACCGCCCCTCACCACCGCCCCTCACCCAAGGAATCTGACCCACGCTCGTCTCACCACTACCAAAACCTTTTCACTCACAAATGTGCTGTTCACAGTAACAAAATTGGCAACAAAAAATATATACATATCAAAATATAAATGTCTAAAAGGTTATCATTTATAATCTCCCACTGGGAAGATATGCCAGTGCCTCCGCTTGCTGTTACAGCATCCAAGGTTCTTGCTGTCAGGAACTTGAGAGGAGATGTGTGTGTGTATTCAGGCACAGCTTTACCATCTCACATTTACTGTACGCCTGTGTAAATTGTATAATACAGTTCCATTTTTATTTTCTCCGCTGAACAAGGAGCAAGTGGAACAAAGTACCTGCCTGGCTTTTCTGGTACCGATCTCCACGCCTTCAGCGGGGTTACTCTTCTCAGGCCCTGGACCCCACTGTAGTGCACCTTAAAGGATTCTGTCGTTTCAGAGACATTTATCGTATAGGACCTGTACCCTGGAGGTCACGATTACATAAACATAGTCCACACTGACACTACTCCTCAGGAGACTAGAGATCCTTCAGGGTTTCTCAGATGGAATCCCGATGTCCTTCAGGGTTCCACTCTTCACTACACAAGGAAGCCGCTGTCCTACGACATATAATTAAAGGGAGACGCACAATCTTGAGGTTACAGAACATCAAAGGTGCCCGACCTTTACCTAAACACAGTTCTCCATTACAAGATGAAAACATATGGTTAATAAGATGAGCTTTTTCATAATACGCAGAGAAAAAAATTTGTCGGTGGAAAATTAAACTTCAATCTCACGGATGTTGAACACAGAAAAGAACGCTAAATAAACATTAAGATAAGATGATTATGAGGAGGAAGCGCTTAGGCAGTTAAAAACTGAATAGCACATTAGAAGGGATACGAGGACAACAGGGAAGTAGCGGTGACTGACCCTTAGAGAGTAAATTTATTATTAATTATATTATATTATATTATATATATATATATATATATATATATATATATATATATATATATATATATATATATATATATATATATATGCGAACAAGCTTGAACGGTCTCCAGGCATATATGCAACTGAAAACTCACACCCCAGAAGTGACTCGAACCCATACTGCCAGAAGCAATGCATCTGATGTACAGGATCCCTTAACCACTCGACCAACACGACCGGACAAAAGAGGATGGTAGCCGAGGCTAATTCCCCATCCCCCCGCCGGCACTCTGTTGGTAATCTTGGGCATGGTATTTTATCAAATCACCTCATTCTTTGGGGCACACGTGAGGAACAGAAATGCGAACAAGCCTGAACGATCTCCAGGCATATATGCAAGTTTTCAGGCGTGAGTTTTCATTATTATTATATATATATATATATATATATATATATATATATATATATATATATATATATATATGTCGTACCTAGTAGCCAGAACGCACTTCTCTGCCTACTATGCAAGGCCCAATTTGCCTAATAAGCCAAGTTTTAATGAATTATTTTTCGACTACCTAACCTACCTAACCTAACCTAACCTAACTTTTTCGGCTACCTAACCTAACCTAACCTATAAAGATAGGTTAGGTTAGGTTAGGTAGGGTTGGTTAGGTTCGGTCATATATCTACGTTAATTTTAACTCCAGTAAAAAAAAATGACCTCATACATAATGAAATTGGTAGCTTTATCATTTCATAAGAAAAAAATTAGAGAAAAAATATTAATTCAGGAAAACTTGGCTTATTAGGCAAATCGGGCCTTGCATAGTAGGCTCAGAAGTGCGTTCTGGCTACTAGGTACGACATATATATATATATATATATATATATATATATATATATATATATATATATATATATATATATATATATATATATATTAGGAAGGGTACCCTTTGGTGCCTCATATAGTCTGTCTCTCCCCAGACCACCTTTACACCCCCTCTTCTCCCATCTCCCTCTTGATCCCCTCATCCCCCCTTCGACCTCCCCAACTTCCCCTCTCCCCATGCTATCAGAAAATATATGGTTTATGGCCACAAAACTCTTGGGGCGTCCCAACCCATATTTCACTCTTGACCACACTATACTCCGTGAATATCGGATGGCGGGGTCCCAATAATTTATAATATTTCTTAAACTATTTGACTTAGGTCCACCCCGAAGGAGCCTGCGTCCGTCGAGGACCTCAGATGTTGGGCTCCGACCTTGGCCAGAGAGACGAACATTATCTTATGGGAATACAAGGATAAGAGGGGGGGGTACCCAGCAGTGCCTGGGGTAGTCTCTCTCTCCTCCCAACCCCCCATTCCACCTTGACCCCCTTTTCCTCCATCCCCTCTTTCCCTTGCCTCCCCCCCCCGCATGCTTTCCTCGCTCCCCATCCCCCTTGGTCCTGCCCCCCCCCCCATTTTCCCCCTGTTCCCCCCCTTCTCTCAGAAAATGTATTGTCATGGAGAAACAATTGTACAGGTCTCTTATATCCCCTCCCGCACCACCTGGCCCCCCCCCCCCTTCGTCCTCTCCACCCACACCACCTCCCTCCTTCACTCTTCCCCTCTGAGTCCCCTTCTCTCAGAAAACACATTATTAAGGATATGTGCGGACAAACTTCACGTTCTACGGACATCTCATTCCAAATTTCATCGTAATGAGTCGGGGAACGGGGAGACTGTACAGTGATGAAGGGGGGGGGGGCTGTATCGTATGTACACCCCCCCTCATCACTGTACCGGCTGTTCAGTGATGAGGGGGGGTGTTACCTGTACCAAACCTAACTTCATATTTCTATCCCAAAAAATTGTCAAGACTAACCTGGACAACATTTATATTCTTAGATAGATTAAAGAGAAGAGGAAGGGTACCCTTCCTCTAAGAGGAAGTACCCTTCCTCTTACAGGAAGGGGTAGAGGATGTGTTAAGCTGTAAGGAGACACCTTCACACAATAACAGGCACCAAGAGGTCTTGCCCTTCCCGGAGCCAAGCGCGCATCACCCCGTAATATAGCCAATGTAAGTTACTGTAATATAAAACTGATACATAATATCAGGTTTAGGTGAAATATAGTGGACGGTGTGTGGGCCGCGTCTCGCCTTAACTGATATTTACAGCCAGCTCTACCTTCATATTAATGCCCTCAAGCAAGGAAAAACCAGTTTAGTCCCGTTGAATTAACATACCCAAAAGTGTGAGGTCTTCAAAGTTTCAGAAGAGGCTGGGGATAACTGGAGGGACGTGACCAGGCTGAAGGATTTATCGTCAAATGTTAAGGTGAAGTGCGACGCCCAGGAAGGCTGGTCCCAGTCAGCCTCCAATGCAGACGTGGACCGGCTGGTTACAGGCATAGACCTGCTTGCCACATGGGTATACCAGTTTGTTATAGGGTTTGTTATAGGGTGGAGGTGATCCTTCACTGGCCACAACATGACAACCTGTGTTAACGTCCCATCATTGTCCACACATTTTGAAGCTCCATTTAAAACAAAAAGTGCATTTATAGAAATTGCTTATTTACGTTTTTACACAAATCGAGGGTTTCAAGGTGGGGTGGAGGGTGTGTAGCGTGGGAGACACCTGTTTGTTGTGGCGCGTGACGTGACCCTGGCGGCGGAGAGGTTAATCCCACAGACAAACATATCCACAACCTTTGGTGCGTTTCTGGAAATGTTAAAAACGTGGAATCTAATACATGATAAAATAGCACGGGCTCACCATAGCCCGTGCTACTTCGAACTTTTTGTTCCAGGTAGCAAATCAACAACAACAACAACGATAAAATAGTTTAGTATTCTCAGGTTTTATGGAATTGTGAGCGTGAATATCTTAAGAAAATCATTCATGTTAATTATAGACGCAACATTATCTTGCGGTTACCTAGCGTTGATTTCAGGAATCAACGTCCCCACGGCCCGGTCTCTGACCAGGCCTCCTGGTTGATGGTCTGGCCAACCAGACCATCAACCAGACCGGCCAACCAGACCGTGTTATACGACATCATGTCCAGAGACCAACCAGACCGGCTAGGGAGCCGGTCGGCCGAGCGGACAGCACGCGGGACTTGTGATCCTGTGGTCCTGGGTTCGATCCCGGGCGCCGGCGAGAAACAATGGGCAGAGTTTCTTTCACCCTATGCCCCTGTTACCTAGCAGTAAAATAGGTACCTGGGTGTTAGTCAGCTGTCACAGGCTACTTCCTGGGGGTGGAGGCCTGGTCGAGGACCGGGCCGCGGGGACACTAAAGCCCCGAAATAATCTCAAGATAACCTCAAGAAGACAACCAGGCTGTTGGACACGGGAGGGAGAATATTGACTATGGACGCAATATGTGACCCGAATAGGCGAGAATATGGCCGCAAAGGAGAACATTGTGTACAGAACACGCACTCAAGACCCACGTGACGCACTCGGGGAGCCCACGTGACGCACTCGGGGACCCACGTGACGCGCTCGGGGAACCCACGTGACGCACTCGGGGAACCCACGTGACGCACTCGGGGAACCCACGTGACGCACTCGGGGAACCCACGTGACGCACTCGGGGAACCCACGTGACGCACTCGGGGAACCCACGTGACGCACTCGGGGAACCCACGTGACGCACTCGGGGAACCCACGTGACGCACTCGGGGAACCCACGTGACGCACTCGGGGAACCCACGTGACGCACTCGGGGAACCCACGTGACGCACTCGGGGAACCCACGTGACGCACTCGGGGAACCCACGTGACGCACTCGGGGAACCCACGTGACGCACTCGGGGAACCCACGTGACGCACTCGGGGAACCCACGTGACGCACTCGGGGAACCCACGTGACGCACTCGGGGAACCCACGTGACGCACTCGGGGAACCCACGTGACGCACTCGGGGAACCCACGTGACGCACTCGGGGAACCCACGTGACGCACTCGGGGAACCCACGTGACGCACTCGGGGAACCCACGTGACGCACTCGGGGAACCCACGTGACGCACTCGGGGAACCCACGTGACGCACTCGGGGAACCCACGTGACGCACTCGGGGAACCCACGTGACGCACTCGGGGAACCCACGTGACGCACTCGGGGAACCCACGTGACGCACTCGGGGAACCCACGTGACGCACTCGGGGAACCCACGTGACGCACTCGGGGAGCCCACGTGACGTGACAGCTTCAAACAAAAGAATCTTTGTGTGGACATCACATAAAAAAATCAACAATGTTTTCCTAACATTAGAATGCGAACTGCTGCCGGAGCAGAGGATGGCGATCCCCCCCCCCCCCAAGATACCTCCCCCAAGATACCTCCCCCAAGAGACCTCCCCCAAGAGACCTCCCCCAAGAGACCTCCCCCAAGAGACCTCCCCCAAGAGACCTCCCCCAAGAGACCCCCCCAAGAGACCTCCCCCAAGAGACCTCCCCCAAGATACCTCCCCAAGAGACCTCCCCCAAGAGACCCCCCCAAGAGACCTCCCCAAGAGACCCCCCAAGAGACCTCCCCCAAGAGACCTCCCCCAAGAGACCTCCCCAAGAGACCCCCCAAGAGACCTCCCCAAGAGACCTCCCCCAAGAGACCTCCCCAAGAGACCCCCCAAGAGACCTCCCCCAAGAGACCTCCCCCAAGAGACCTCCCCCAAGAGACCTCCCCCAAGAGACCTCCCCAAGAGACCCCCCAAGAGACCTCCCCAAGAGACCCCCCAAGAGACCTCCCCCAAGAGACCTCCCCCAAGAGACCTCCCCCAAGAGACCCCCCAAGAGACCTCCCCCAAGAGACCTCCCCAAGAGACCCCCCAAGAGACCTCCCCCAAGAGACCTCCCCCAAGAGACCTCCCCCAAGAGACCTCCCCAAGAGACCTCCCCAAGAGACCTCCCCAAGAGACCCCCCAAGAGACCTCCCCCAAGAGACCTCCCCAAGAGACCCCCCAAGAGACCTCCCCCAAGAGACCTCCCCCAAGAGACCTCCCCAAGAGACCCCCCAAGAGACCTCCCCAAGAGACCCCCCAAGAGACCTCCCCCAAGAGACCTCCCCAAGAGACCTCCCCCAAGAGACCTCCCCAAGAGAATAGGGAAGAGGTAAAAGAAGGTCAGGGAGAATAGCAGAAATGGAAAGATAGAAGAGAAGCAAAGAAAAAGAGCAGGAAGAGGAAAGAGTCACACACAAAACCTCTCCACTTCGGATCGGAATACTGATGATGAGTGTGTCCCTGAAAGTATACATACTATCTTAACCAATGCAATGATCAACACTCTCCCTAGAAGAGCAGTTCACACTCAAAGAAACACTAGAGTGCTCGTACTCCTCTAGAGCACTTACTCGAGGGGGTGAACTTGGGCTCCATAGACACGCGGAGATTTATGGAAAATTAAAGTGCAGATCAACTAGCCAGGGAGAGAAGACGTGAAGACACGCTAGATGGCAGCACCAGTCCACTACACGGTGCTGTAAAGAGGATAGATGCTCACACACTTGCGCCACCACACGTCCCTCCTTCAAATATTCCGGTTAGTTATCGGGTACAGGTCACCACCTGTAGTACAGTCACCACCAGGCCGGGTACAGGTCACCACCTGTAGTACAGTCACCACCAGGCCGGGTACAGGCCACCCACCTGTAGTACAGTCACCACCAGGCCGGGTACAGGCCACCCACCTGTAGTACAGTCACCACCAGGCCGGGTACAGGCCACCCACCTGTAGTACAGTCACCACCAGGCCGGGTACAGGCCACCACCAGCAGTACAGTCACCACCAGGCCGGGTACAGGCCACCCACCTGTAGTACAGTCACCACCAGGCCGGGTACAGGCCACCCACCTGTAGTACAGTCACCACCAGGCCGGGTACAGGCCACCCACCTGTAGTACAGTCACCACCAGGCCGGGTACAGGTCACCCACCTGTAGTACAGTCACCACCAGGCCGGGTACAGGCCACCTCCAGCAGTACAGTCACCACCAGGCCGGGTACAGGCCACCCACCTGTAGTACAGTCACCACCAGGCCGGGTACAGGCCACCCACCTGTAGTACAGTCACCACCAGGCCGGGTACAGGCCACCCACCTGTAGTACAGTCACCACCAGGCCGGGTACAGGCCACCCACCTGTAGTACAGTCACCACCAGGCCGGGTACAGGCCACCCACCTGTAGTACAGTCACCACCAGGCCGGGTACAGGCCACCCACCTGTAGTACAGTCACCACCAGGCCGGGTACAGGCCACCACCTGTAGTACAGTCACCACCAGGCCGGGTACAGGTCACCCACCTGTAGTACAGTCACCACCAGGCCGGGTACAGGCCACCACCTGTAGCACAGTCACCACCAGGCCGGGTACAGGCCACCACCAGGCCGGGTACAGGCCACCCACCTGTAGTACAGTCACCACCAGGCCGGGTACAGGCCACCCACCTGTAGTACAGTCACCACCAGGCCGGGTACAGGCCACCCACCTGTAGCACAGTCACCACCAGGCCGGGTACAGGCCACCCACCTGTAGTACAGTCACCACCAGGCCGGGTACAGGCCACCACCTGTAGTACAGTCACCACCAGGCCGGGTACAGGCCACCCACCTGTAGCACAGTCACCACCAGGCCGGGTACAGGCCACCCACCTGTAGTACAGTCACCACCAGGCCGGGTACAGGCCACCACCTGTAGTACAGTCACCACCAGGCCGGGTACAGGCCACCCACCTGTAGTACAGTCACCACCAGGCCGGGTACAGGCCACCACCTGTAGTACAGTCACCACCAGGCCGGGTACAGGTCACCCACCTGTAGTACAGTCACCACCAGGCCGGGTACAGGCCACCACCTGTAGCACAGTCACCACCAGGCCGGGTACAGGCCACCACCAGCAGTACAGTCACCACCAGGCCGGGTACAGGCCACCACCTGTAGTACAGTCACCACCAGGCCGGGTACAGGTCACCCACCTGTAGTACAGTCACCACCAGGCCGGGTACAGGCCACCCACCTGTAGTACAGTCACCACCAGGCCGGGTACAGGCCACCACCTGTAGTACAGTCACCACCAGGCCGGGTACAGGCCACCCACCTGTAGTACAGTCACCACCAGGCCGGGTACAGGCCACCACCTGCAGTACAGTCACCACCAGGCCGGGTACAGGTCACCCACCTGTAGTACAGTCACCACCAGGCCGGGTACAGGCCACCCACCTGTAGTACAGTCACCACCAGGCCGGGTACAGGCCACCCACCTGTAGTACAGTCACCACCAGGCCGGGTACAGGTCACCACCAGGCCGGGTACAGGCCACCACCAGCAGTACAGTCACCACCAGGCCGGGTACAGGCCACCCATCTGTAGTACAGTCACCACCAGGCCGGGTACAGGTCACCACCTGTAGTACAGTCACCACCAGGCTGTATATAATTATAATTAGATTAAGAAGGTATTGATAAGGTATTGTCATTACAACTACTACTACAACTACTACTACTGGTGGTGGTGTCAGAAGGTGGATAGACTGGTGGTGATGGTGAGGGGCGCGTGACACCTGTGACAGGTGGCGGGTGATGGTGTGTCACCACCCATTACCCGCCTGTCACTGTCTCCTTACTGCCGCTGAACCCTATACCTCTCGTGCTGTTGCTGGCCCACCACAGGGAGAGGTGGGCCACAGCTGCTGGCCCGCCACAGGGAGAGGTGGGCCACAGCTGCTGGCCCGCCACAGGGAGAGGTGGGCCACAGCTGCTGGCCCGCCACAGGGAGAGGTGGGCCACAGCTGCTGGCCCGCCACAGGGAGAGGTGGGCCACAGCTGCTGGCCCGCCACAGGGAGAGGTGGGCCACAGCTGCTGGCCCGCCACAGGGAGAGGTGGGCCACAGCTGCTGGCCCGCCACAGGGAGAGGTGGGCCACAACTGCTGGCCCACCACAGGGAGAGGTGGGCCACAACTGCTGGCCCACCACAGGGAGAGGTGGGCCACAGCTGAAGGCCGCCCATTACACCAAGAGGTTAATCGATGGAATTAACTCCAGGTTTTTATGGTAATGGTGTTTGTGCTTCTCTGTAATGGAGCCTCGGTGATGAGGGGCCAGGGAGGGGCCAGGGGGGGTTAGGGAGGGGCCAGGGAGGGGCTAGGGAGGGACCAGGGGGGGCTAGGGAGGGCACGGAAGGGGGGAGGGAACGAACATGTGGTAGAGAAAAATAGGAGGGGAAAGAGGGAGAAAGAGAGAGAGAGAGATACAGGAAAGGGGAAAAAAAAAGAGATTCAAATGGAACGGGGGTAAAGGAAAGTGAGAACCTGTTTACCTGTGGATGATTTTAAGAGTTCTCCCCTCGTAGCCTGGCCTGTGCCTAGCCTTTCCTGGTGACTGCCTAGCCAGTGTGTGCGTGCGTGTGTGTGTGTGTGTCTTCGTGGCTTGCAGGCCCACAGAGCCATCACAGAGGCTGATCCGATAACTCCAGCAGAAACCTGCCCAGTTCCCTTGACAGCTTCCAATGTCGTCCCAGCGGCATCTCTTAACCATTACTTGACCTGAACAATGGTTTACCGTATCAACACAGTCAAATACCCCTACACTCTCGCCCGCCTTGAGGGGGACCCGAGGCCGCGACACCATCCCCCCCTACGAGCAGAGCTTCGTGGAGCACCATCTTGGACTACGTGTTGTGAAGGTGCTCATCATCCACCCTACCACTGTTCCTGGTAGGTGGCGCCACCTTGGTGCTGCTGCTGGGTTCTCTGAACGACGTGAACGATGAAAAGGTGTTGAACCCGCCAGTGCTAATTAAGGCGGTGGGGTGGGGGGAAAGTTTATAAATTACAGGTAAAGGTAATGATCTGCCAAGAATGGAACGTAGGGTAGGGGAGTGGGGGGGGGAGAGAGAGAGAGAGAGAGAGAGAGAGAGAGAGAGAGAGAGAGAGAGAGAGAGAGAGAGAGAGAGAGAGAGAGAGAGAGAGAGAGAGAGAGAGAGAGAGAGAGAGAGAGAGAGAGAGAGAGAGAGAGAGAGAGAGAGAGAGAGAGAGAGAGAGAGAGAGAGAGAGAGAGAGAGAGAGAGAGAGAGAGAGAGAGAGTGTGTGTGTGTGTGTGTATTCACCCATTTGTGTCTGCAGGATCGAGCATTGATTGACTCTTGGATCCCGCCTTTCGCGCCATCGGTTGTTTACAACAATGACTTTGGTCCTATTTCCCTATCATACCTAGTTTTAAAATTATGAATAGAATTTGCTTCCACAACTTGCTCCTTACGTACATTCCATTTTTCCACTACTCTCACGCTAAAAGAAAACTTCCTAACATCCCTGTAACTCATCTGAATTACCAGCTTCCACCCATGTCCTCTCGTTCTGTTACTATTCCCTGTGAACATTTCGTAAATTTCCACTCTGTCAATCCCCTTAAGTATTTTATACGTTCCTATCATATCCCCCCTCTCCCTTCTTTTTTATAGTGTCGTAAAGTTCAGTTCCTTCAGGCGCTCTTCACATCTCATCTCTCGTAACTCTGGGACGAGTCTTGTTGCAAACTTCTGAACCTTTTCCAGTTTCCTTATGTGTTTCTTCAGCTGGGGACTCCATGATGGGGCGGCATACTCTAAGACTGGCCTCTCACACACATATTGTAAAGTGTGTGAGTGTACTCATCGAATTGTACTCACCTTGTGGGGGTTGAGCTCTGGTTCTTTGGTCCCGCCTCTCAACCGTCAATCAACAGGTGTACAGGTTCCTAAGCCTATTGGGCTCTATCATATCTACACTTGAAACTGTGTATGGAGTCAGCCTCCACCACATCACTTCCTAATGCATTCCATTTGTCAAACACTCTGACACTAAAAAAGTTCTTTCTAATATCTCTGTGGCTCATTTGGGCACTCAGTTTCCACCTGTGTCCCCTAGTGCGTGTCCCCCTTGTGTTAAATAGCCTGTCTTTATCTACCCTATCAATTCCCTTCAGAATCTTGAATGTGGTGATCATGTCTCCCCCAACTCTTCTGTCTTCCAGCGAAGTGAGGTTTAATTCCTGTAGTCTCTCCTCGTAGCTCATACCTCTCAGCTCGGGTACTAGTCTGGTGGCAAACCTTTGAGAGTGAGTGAGTGAGTGAGTGAGTGAGTGTGTCTGTCTGTGTCTGTGTGTCTGTGTGTGTGTCTGTCTGTCTGTGTCTGTCAGACAGACAGACACAGACAGTCTGTCTGTCTGTCTGTGTACTCACCTATTCGTGCTTGCAGGATCGAGCATTGGCTCTTGGATCCAAGAGTCTGTGACTGTGTGTGTCTGTGTCTGTTTCTCGATGTTCACGACTTCGCCCAAGAGTTAGGGAACACCACAGCAGGCCTGTTCTCCGTCCCCCCACCCCCCTCCATCTGTTGCCCCACACTAGGTGGGCCCCGCGTACCTATCACCCCCCCCCCCTCTCACCACGTAACTATGGAATATACTCTTGAATCGTGTTCAACTGTATCAATAATGCCAGCTGGGAGTCCAACTCCCTCACCCCTCAACCCTATTGCCAAGGCACTAATGTCCTAAATCCTCCCTAATTTGTTTTTAACCAGTTCGTACCCACTGTTGTGGGTTCTGATCTATTTTGATTAGCTTCAGAACCCTGTTTATGTAACCCCCCTTTTACGGACTTGTCCGCGTCTTAACCTGAAGGCCATACCGGGACGGTCTCCAGTCTTCAGCGAGCGAAGATTGAGACACTCCGGCGTATGTCTTCACAGGAAAGGTCTGCGTACTATGGGTCATCTGTGTCACCCTCCTCTGTATTGCTTCTGGTCTCCGTTCTGTAGCACAGCGGCCACCACTGGTCCACCCCACTACCAGGAACATAGGTTGCAAGCTACCCCCCCTCCTGAAGCCCGCCTGTACACACGCCCACACCGCCACACACGCCCACGCCTACACACACGCCCACGCCTACAAACACGCCCACAACCTTCAGCAGATAACTCAGCCACAGTCAGATCTGCTACACTTCACCCGTGCTCCTGTGACACACCATGTTTTCTTTACACACTCCAGTTATCATAGGTTATCTCATCACCCCAAAGTTATCACAGGTTATCTTAACCGCCCAAGGTAAGGTAATTATCAGGGGAAAGCGCTGAGCCAATACGACTATCACAGGTTATATTACCACACCCGAGTTATCACAGGTTATCTAGACACACCCAAGTTATCACAGGTTATCTAGACACACCCAAGTTATCACAGGTTATCTAGACACACCCAAGTTATCACGGGTTATCTAGACACACCCAAGTTATCACAGGTTATCTAGGCACACCCAAATTATACAGGTTACGTTAACACCCTCAAGTTATCATAGGTTATCGTGAGCTGCCCATGTCTCGCCACTGACAACAGCTGACAGGCGCCATACCCCGGGCAGGTAGGAGTGACCCTTATCAACGCTCAGGTGAGGATAATGATATGCAAGATAACCCCCCCCCCTCACCTTCATCTGATCGCTTTTTTCCACTGTTCTTAGTTCACGTAAGAATAGTTCCGGGGCTTCACCAGTCGTCCTGGATTCCTCAAACAATCCTTCACCAGGATTAGCCCAAGCATTCCTCAATGATTTCAGTCCATTTCCTCAAGCACTGACGGCTGAGAGGCGGGACCAAAGAGCTAAAGCTCCACCCCAACTCCCCTACAAGCACAACTAGACGAGTACCGCCACAGTGTCCGGATAAAAGGGACGACCTCCTCATCCGACTCCTTCAGGAGTAACTACCACGCCATCCGGACGTTTAAGACGCCCTTTACCTGCTCTCAGACCCCGGCGACAAGGCTCCCCGAAGATCAGCGATAAGCCTCACTAAAGATGTCAACAGGCAGGTCCGCCAGGGCCGTTTGATGTCACCGTCGAATCTGGGAACAACTTCCAGAACCGCAGGAGCCTCCAACGCTGGAAGACCCTGTTCCAGGGAGGGCCGAGTGCTGCTGCGGGCTCCAGACGATACATAAACCAGCCTGAGGATGAGTCGGCTGGAAGAGAAGTGATGGTGATGTGATGATAGAGATGTGGGGAGGGGGTAAGGGGGGGGTTAGGTAGGGAGGAAGGGAAGGAAAGGGAAGGGTAAGGGGGGTGGGGGGTATGGGTAGAGGAGCCCGGGTTGGGAGTGGTGAAGGACCAGTAGAGGAGGAGGAGGTTGAGGAAAATATTTGATAAATTGAAAAACGGCTATCACTGCAGCGTATACAGCAGTGGGAGCCCCGGGAGCACGCGGCCCCCTGGGGCACGCCGGCCCCCGGGGCTCTCCGCCCCCCCCCCCTCCCGGGGCACGCCGGCCCCGGGGGCGAGCACCAAGACACATCTTTAATCTTTATCCCGAATTAATCAACATAACCTCGTGTTCTACTTCACACCACAGAAGACCCCTCCCCATCCTCCCCCCATGGGGGGAACAATCCCCTCCCCATCCTCCCCATAGGGAGTACCCCCCCCCTCCCCATCCTCCTCAAGGGGGCTGCACAAAACTATAAAATATCAGAGGGTGACGTAACAAAACGTAACCACAGTACAGCCTATCCTTTAAGAACCCCTCGTCACAACCACGCCAATGTTGGGACGAGGTTGATGGTCATCATACCTCGTCCCTTCACCCTACGCCACGCATGGTGTGCAGAATCCACAACTCCGTTAAAAATGCGACGTATTGGTACATATTTAACCGCAGTAATATTGACGTTTTCTATGCATCGACCTCAACAGGTTAGGGAAAAAGTCGCATTTTTTACGGAGTGGCACATCGAGAGAACGGGCTGCATTGTGTGTAAGAGTTTACAGTATCGTGAGATTTACAATTCATGATATTTACAGTGTAAATTATGTCTCATTTTTTCCATCTTACGGAAAAATATATTAAACTTTGTAAATCTTTTTTATAAGCGGCAATTTAAAGCTGTTTATTAACAATATATGAACATGAAAACAGGAACAGCTAGATATGAGTCCATACGAGGCAGCGCCTATTGGTCTATACGAGGCAGCTCCTATTGGTCCATACGAAGCAGCTCCTATTGGTCCATACGAGGCAGCGCCTATTGGTCCATACGAGGCAGCTCCTACTGGTCCATACGAGGCAGCTCCTATTTATATCCACCCACACACATTTATATACATGTCTAACCTGCGCTTGAAACAATCCAGGGAACCCGCGCCTATTATGTTACCCATTAATTTGTTCCATAAAACAACCCTGAATGTAAACTCACCCAATTTATAAACAATGTTTAGTGTTCTATTACATATAATACGAAAGAAAGAAGCAACAGTAACGCCAGAGGGCCGCTCTTCACGACACAAGAGCCTCACTTGCAAGGCAACAACTGGAGCACTGGGAGCGGCTTACACTGGCGGCCAGGTCAGGGAAAACAACGCACATATCACCACGAATGAGAAGTAAGCCAAGGCACCAACTTCAAAACAAAACAAACTCGGAACCATCGTCACCGCGGAGCAGCAGCTGGCAGCAAGGGGGGGTAAACAAGGCCCAAACAAGACAATAAGCAAGGAGCGACGTGTGGTAGCTATAGGAGCGGGTGTTGGCTTACCTGGAGCCCGCCCGCCCCTCCACACGGGGGTTTTAAAGACGGCATTAACATTTTCAGGGTCTCCCAAATCCCCCCCCCCACACCCACACACACAGGAGATATGCCGCCGGTATAAAATTCCCAGAGTGTCGTGGCGGAAGCTTTTTCCACACACCTCTCGCTAAAATATTCATACCGGGAAGACCAAGACAACTTACAGGCTGGCGGGAAGCCTTCGTGCTGTTTAATACTAGTAGAGCAATTTGGACTCTGGTATTAGGGAGATAATTAAAGAATTTAAGTACTTGCCAAAGTAGGGTTGGCGGGGATGGGGGGGGGGGGGGGGCGCGTTCATGGCGGCGTCTGCGTGTCCCACTCAATTTGAAGCCGCACGTCGCACATTTCCGCTGAAGGTGTGATGAATAAATGGAGAGTACTCACGGAGAGTACACAGTCCACGGTGAAGAGTTGGTGCGGGCGGCCGCCCTCAACACTCACCCGACAACCTGCTCTCGCACAAGACAGCACATATATGACTTATTGTTTATAGTAACTATTTCGCTTACAAATATGTACATATGTGACACATTTCAAGCCATATTTTTTTGAAGGCACTAACTTTTTCTCTCACTTTTATTAAACAATAGAGATTTTATACAAAATTTGACAATATCTTGAGTTACTTTACAATTTATTTAAATATTTTAGTTTTGTTTTATTATTTTTATAAAACTGTGATATCAATATAGGTATAGGTTTAGTACTAATTGTTATATCTTAACATACTAAGAAGGTTAGGTTGTAGTTTTCTATTCAGTTTTTCAAGGTAAACTCATATATTCAAAATAAATTAGTATGTCACATATGCACTTATTCATAAGCAAGATATTGACTATAAGCAAGTGCGAGAACGGGTTGGTAGATGTGTACATGTGTATTAGTACCTTTGGTGGAGTACCAACCAAAGCGCTCCAACAACCCATCTTAACAACCGTTGTAATGACAATCGATCAATACTTCCCGGCCACAGTATGAACAGTGGGGAGGTCAGTCATCTCAAGATGACCTCAAGAGGATCATTATAACATGTAAACATTCTCTTGTATTCACCCGTTAGCAATTTTGAAAATATTCAGAATTTTATATTTTCTCTCAACTGTCGGTATTAACGAAGAATTTTTTTTAATTATTATAGATTTTCAATATAATTAAACTTTTCATAAAGCAGGCGACATTAATCGCCAAAATATCGCCATAACACGGCAACTGCACTTTTAACCCTAAAGTAAATAAGGTTAAAACAAAATTGGGCCATAAAAGCAGCTTGGCGCCGTTAGCGCCATATTGACGTGTGAAAATAGTTGGCATGTAATATGGCAGTTGGCGCCATATTGGGGGGGGGGGCAGGTGGTGTGTAATATGGCAGTTGGCGCCATATTGGGGGGGGGGGAGCAGGTGGTGTGTAATATGGCAGTTGGCGCCATATTGGGGGGGGGGCAGGTGGTGTGTAATATGGCAGTTGGCGCCATATTGGGGGGGGGGACAGGTGGTGTGTAATATGGCAGTTGGCGCCATATTGGGGGGGGGGCAGGTGGTGTGTAATATGGCAGTTGGCGCCATATTGGGGGGGGGACAGGTGGTGTGTAATATGGCAGCTGGCGCCATATTGGGGGGGGGGACAGGTGGTGTGTAATATGGCAGCTGGCGCCATATTGGGGGGGGGACAGGTGGTGTGTAATATGGCAGCTGGCGCCATATTGGGGGGGGGAACAGGTGGTGTGTAATATGGCAGCTGGCGCCATATTGGGGGGGGGGGGGACAGGTGGTGTGTAATATGGCAGCTGGCGCCATATTGGGGGGGGGACAGGTGGTGTGTAATATGGCAGCTGGCGCCATATTGGGGGGGGGGACAGGTGGTGTGTAATATGGCAGCTGGCGCCATATTGGGGGGGGGACAGGTGGTGTGTAATATGGCAGCTGGCGCCATATTGGGGGGGGGGGAACAGGTGGTGTGTAATATGGCAGCTGGCGCCATATTGGGGGGGGGGGACAGGTGGTGTGTAATATGGCAGCTGGCGCCATATTGGGGGGGGGACAGGTGGTGTGTAATATGGCAGCTGGCGCCATATTGGGGGGAAGACAGGTGGTGTGTAATATAGCAGCTGGCGCCATATTGGGGGGGGGACAGGTGGTGTGTAATATGGCAGTTAGCGCCATATTGGGGGGGGGGACAGGTGGTGTGTAATATGGCAGCTGGCGCCATATTGGGGGGGGAACAGGTGGTGTGTAATATGGCAGCTGGCGCCATATTGGGGGGGGGGGAACAGGTGGTGTGTAATATGGCAGCTGGCGCCATATTGGGGGGGGACAGGTGGTGTGTAATATGGCAGCTGGCGCCATATTGGGGGGGGGGGACAGGTGGTGTGTAATATGGCAGCTGGCGCCATATTGGGGGGGGGGACAGGTGGTGTGTAATATGGCAGCTGGCGCCATATTGGGGGGGGGACAGGTGGTGTGTAATATGGCAGCTGGCGCCATATTGGGGGAAGACAGGTGGTGTGTAATATGGCAGCTGGCGCCATATTGGGGGGAAGACAGGTGGTGTGTAATATGGCAGCTGGCGCCATATTGGGGGGGGGGGGCAGGTGGTGTGTAATATGGCAGCTGGGGCCATATTGGGGGGGACAGGTGGTGTGTAATATGGCAGTTGGCGCCATATTGGGGGGACAGGTGGTGTGTAATATGGCAGCTGGCGCCATATTGGGGGGGACAGGTGGGTGTAATATGGCGGTTGGTGCCATATTGGGGGGACAGGTGGTGTATAATATGGCAGTTAGCGCCATATTGGGGGGACAGGTGGTGAGTAATATGGCAGCTGGCGCCATATTGGGGGGGACAGGTGGGTGTAATATGGCGGTTGGTGCCATATTGGGGGGACAGGTGGTGTGTAATATGGCGGTTGGTGCCATATTGGGGGGACAGGTGGTGTGTAATATGGCAGTTAGCGCCATATTAGGGGGACAGGTGGTGTGTAATATGGCAGCTGGCGACATATTAGGGGGGACAGGTGGTGTGTAATATGGCAGCTGGCGACATATTAGGGGGACAGGTGGTGTGTAATATGGCAGCTGGCGACATATTAGGGGGACAGGTGGTGTGTAATATGGCAGCTGGCGACATATTAGGGGGACAGGTGGTGTGCAATATGGCAGCTGGCGCCATATTGGCTAGGCAGATGGTAGATAATATAGCAGCTGACGTCATCTGCTCTAACCAAGACCAGAGCGCCAGCCTCGGACCAGGGGCCAGATTCACGAAGCAGTTACGCAAACACTTACGAACCTGTACATCTTTTCTCAATCTTTGGCTGCTATGTTTACAACTATTTAACAGTTAATGAGCTCCGAAGCACCAGGAGGCTGTTTATAACAATAATAAAAGTTGATTGACAAGTTTTCATGCTTGAAATTTTTTTAATAAATGTAACCAAAGCCGTTAAAGATTGAGGAAAGATGTACACGTTCGTAAGTACTTGCGTAACTGCTTTGTGAATCTGGCCTCAGAGCTCCTGGACCTCGCATGACCAACTCTCAGCTGCTACAAGACGCTGCCGTTATCAAACTGCCACACGAGGCACCAGCACCAGCGTCACAAACCAGGTGGTTTATCGAGCTGTAATGGCAACACTGTACTCATAATTCCCAGAGACCAACATGATTAACGAAGACAGGCTCCAGCTCCTGGGCTCTGGTAAAAACGAAAATATCAAAAAGTGAAACACATGAAAAACGCAGTCAAATCACACTATGTAGAAAGGGGGGAAAAAAGGCAGATCTCTGAGAAATCATGTCAGAAGACCTTACTTTAAAGAACACAATAAAGTAGCCGTCACAACTGCATGATAATTGACAAGTTGGATAACAAGAACCTGTCAAACAAGTGATGCCAGACCAATAATGGTACTTTACAAAACACTGAGGTTCTTTAGGGTAGAATATTGCTCCACACTAACAGCCCCATTCCAAGCTGGAAACGTTGCTGACCTAGAGAACGTGCAAAGATCTCTTAGTGAACGAGACCGTTCAATAGAACATCTAAATTATTAGGACCGCTTAAAATCTCTGGATCTGTAATCTTTGGAACACAGGTGAGAGGCAGCATCACCACAGGTGAGAGGCAGCATCACCCCAGGTGAGAGGCAGCATCACCCCAGGTGAGAGGCAGCATCACCCCAGGTGAGAGGCAGCATCACCCCAGGTGAGAGGCAGCATCACCCCAGGTGAGAGGCAGCATCACCCCAGGTGAGAGGCAGCATCACCACAGGTGAGAGGCAGCATCACCACAGGTGAGAGGCAGCATCACCCCAGGTGAGAGGCAGCATCACCACAGGTGAGAGGCAGCATCACCCCAGGTGAGAGGCAGCATCACCCCAGGTGAGAGGCAGCATCACCCCAGGTGAGAGGCAGCATCACCCCAGGTGAGAGGCAGCATCACCCCAGGTGAGAGGCAGCATCACCCCAGGTGAGAGGCAGCATCACCCCAGGTGAGAGGCAGCATCACCCCAGGTGAGAGGCAGCATCACCCCAGGTGAGAGGCAGCATCACCCCAGGTGAGAGGCAGCATCACCCCAGGTGAGAGGCAGCATCACCCCAGGTGAGAGGCAGCATCACCCCAGGTGAGAGGCAGCATCACCCCAGGTGAGAGGCAGCATCACCCCAGGTGAGAGGCAGCATCACCCCAGGTGAGAGGCAGCATCACCCCAGGTGAGAGGCAGCATCACCACAGGTGAGAGGCAGCATCAACATATGAGAGAGGCCGAGGCAGCTGCCTCACGTCCCATAAAAACAGGCGACATAAAAGCTAAAATATTTTAAGAGTGTCAAGTCTGGCAGTATACAGCCAGAACGGTCCGCATAACTGCTTGGCGGGTAAACTCTCCTCCTGCATAAGATACATTATACATAATGTACATATACATACTCATATACATAATACAACACACACCACCACCAACCACCATGTGTTATAAGTTTCTCACATTTCTACCGAGTAAGCTGCTACTGTCTGAATTTTTAGTTCTAGTTTAGGTGCAAAAAAATCGCTTAATGAGACGAGGATGGATCACTCACACTTGGCACTCTGTGGCACTCTGGCCCCACACGAGTGTCAATGATACAAGGATGGCACTCTGACAGAGGGGCCTGGCAGTGACCTAGGCCCAACTCAGGCCCCATCGGGAACACCTGACCTCTTGGACCTTAATAACAACTTGATGCCCCTACTGTGGAATTGATTCCGGCATGGAGAAGAACATGAAGAACAAAGATAATGTTCTCATTCACGGCCTCATGACCCGTGAAGCTCCCCCGTGCCCCGTGAAGCTCCCCGTGCCACTAAGCGCCAAGTTTGAGGTTTTCTTTGATGAGAAATGAATGGTGCATTGATGGCGACAAACAGCTGTTCACGTGGTATCCTCGTGTTTACACAAAACAGCTGTTCACGTGGTATATCCTCGTGTTTACACAAAACAGCTGTTCACGTGGTATATCCTCGTTTACACAAAACAGCTGTTCACGTGGTATATCCTCGTGTTTACACAAAACAGCTGTTCACGTGGTATATCCTCGTGTTTACACAAAACAGCTGTTCACGTGGTATATCCTCGTGTTTACACAAAACAGCTGTTCACGGGGTATATCCTCGTGTTTACACAAAACAGCTGTTCACGGGCTATATCCTCGTGTTTACACAAAACAGCTGTTCACGGGCTATATCCTCGTGTTTACACAAAACAGCTGTTCACGGGCTATATCCTCGTGTTTACACAAAACAGCTGTTCACGGGCTATATCCTCGTGTTTACACAAAACAGCTGTTCACGGGCTATATCCTCGTGTTTACACAAAACAGCTGTTCACGGGGTATATCCTCGTGTTTACACAAAACAGCTGTTCACGGGGTATATCCTCGTGTTAACACAAAACAGCTGTTCACGGGCTATATCCTCGTGTTTACACAAAACAGCTGTTCACGGGCTATATCCTCGTGTTTACACAAAACAGCTGTTCACGGGCTATATCCTCGTGTTTACACAAAACAGCTGTTCACGGGCTATATCCTCGTGTTTACACAAAACAGCTGTTCACGGGGTATATCCTCGTGTTTACACAAAACAGCTGTTCACGGGGTATATCCTCGTGTTTACACAAAACAGCTGTTCACGGGCTATATCCTCGTGTTTACACAAAACAGCTGTTCACGGGCTATATCCTCGTGTTTACACAAAACAGCTGTTCACGGGCTATATCCTCGTGTTTACACAAAACAGCTGTTCACGGGGTATATCCTCGTGTTTACACAAAACAGCTGTTCACGTAACGTCAATGCAAGCGGGACAACAAATAATTTGGCGGGATAAATAGCAAGGTTCCATAATCAAATGGCAGTAAAGTATTAACGAACATAAATTTATTACCTATAATTGTTTAGGTAATCCTAGAATCTTATTAATACTCAAGACATAAATATTCAGTGCTCGCGTATAATTAGAGCTACATCTTGTATAATTGCTACAAGCTTACACAAGCAGGTTTCTGGACGCAGGAATTGCACGATTTTTACAGTAATCTTAAATCAGCATTAACCTTTGCGAACATTATGGAGACGCCAGTTATGGTGTTCGACACTCAACACATTTTCTGAATAAAATAAAATAAAACAATTTCATGATGTGCATACACTCACACACAAACACAACCTATAAATTATGTGAGAAATCTTTAAAGAATTCTGACAAAGAAAGGGAGTCTGGGGTGGTTCTAGATAGAAAACTATCACCTGAGGACCACATTAAGAACATTGTGCGAGGAGCCTATGCTACACTTTTTAACGTCAGAATTATTTTTAAATACATGGATGGTGAAATACTAAAGAAATTGTACACGACTTTTGTTAGGCCAAAGCTAGAATATGCAGTGGCTGTGTGGTGTCCATATTTTAAGAAGCACATCAACAAACTGGAAAAGGTGCAAAGACATGCTACTAAGTGGCTCCCAGAACTGAAGGACAAGAGCTACGAGGAGAGGTTAGAGGCATTGAATATGCCAAAACTAGAAGATAGAAGAAAAAGAGGCGATATGATCACTACGTACAAAATAGTAACAGGAATCGATAAAATTTACAGGGAAGAATTCCTGAGACCCGGAACTTCAAGAACAAGAGGTCATAGATTTAAACTAACGAAACAAAGCTGCCGGAGAATATAAGAAAATTAACTTTTGTAAACAGTGGTAGACGGTTGGAACAAGTTAGGTGAGAAGGTGGTGGAGGCCAAGACCGTCAGTAGTTTCAAAGCGTTATATGACAAAGAGTGCTGGGAAGACGGAACACCACGAGCTTAGCTCTCATCCTGTAACTACACTTAGGTAATTACACTTAGATAATTATACACACAGTAGCACATACAAGATTGTTACAAAAGTTGGAGCAACGGGTAGAGTAAAAGGTAAGGTGCTCCGGTGGATAAGGGAGGAAAACAGGAAAAAGCGAATAACTGAGAGGGGGAGACATCAGAGTGGCGAGATATCACCAGCGGAGTCCCACAGGGCTCTGTACTTGGACCCATCCTGTTTCTAATATATATATGTAAACGATCTTCCAGAGGGTATAGACTCATTCCTCTCAATGTTTGCTGATGATGCAAACATTATGAGAAGAATCAAGACAGATGAAGATAGACAGAGACTACAGGATGACCTGGACAGGCTGGAGGAATGATCTAGAAAATGGCTACTAAAGTTCAACTCAGGAAAGTGTAAAGTAATAAAATTAGACGAAGGGAGCAGGGGGTTGAGCACAAGGTACCATCTGGGAGGTGAAATCCTGCAAGTCAAATAGAGAGAAAGATCTGGGGTTTGATATCACACCGAGCCTGTCCCCAGAGGCCCACATCAAAAGGATATTATCAGCGGCATATGCCAGGTTGACCAACATAAGAACTGCCTTTAGAAACTTGTGTAAGAAATTGTTCAGGACCGTGTATACTACTTATGTCAGACCAATCCTGGAGTATGCAGCTCCAGTCTGGAGTCCAAACCTAGTTAAACACAAGACAATGTTAGAAAAGATTCAGAGGTATGCCAGCAGATTTGTCCCAGAACTGAAAGGTATGAGCTACGAGGAAAGGCAAAGGGAGCTAAACCTCACGTACATGGAAGACAAAAGAGTAAGGGGAGACATGATAACCACCTACAAAATTCTCTGGCGAATTGACAAGGTTATCTTGGGAGGTTATATTCAGATGATTTCGGGGCTTAGCATCCCCGCGGCCCGGTCCTCAACCAGGCCTCCTTTTTGTTACACAACCCCAGGAAGCAGCCCGTAGCAGCTGTTTAACTCTCAGATACCTTTTACTGCTAGGTGAACAGGAGGATCAAGGTGAAAAAAACTCTGCCCATTTGTTTCCGACTCCACCGGGGGATTCGAACCCGGAACCTCAGGACTACGAATCCCGAGCGCTGTCCACTCAGCTGTCAGGCCCACAAAGGGCCTGGTGGCTTTGTCAGGGTGGACAAAGGCAAACTATTTAGCACGGGTGGTACACGAACAAGGGGACACAGGTGGAAGCTAAGTATCCAAATGAGCCACAGAGATAATAGAAAGAACTTTTTCAGTGTCAGAGTAGTTAGTAAATGGAATGTATTAGGCAGTGATGTGGTGGAGGCTGACTCCATACACAGTTTCAAGTGTAGATATGATAGAGCCCAGTAGGCTCAATAACCTGTACACCTGTTGATTGACAGTTGAGAGGCGGGACCAAAGAGCCAGAGCTCATCCCCCCGCAAGCACAATTAGGTGAGTACAGGTGGAAGCCGAGTACCCAAATGAGCCACAGACATTAGAAAGAACTTTTTCAGCCAGTAGTTAGTAAATTGAATGCCTTAGGAAGTAACTCATACGTCATTCTGCCAGCAGCCGCGTCCAACAGCCTGGTTGACCAGTCCAGTGACCAGGAGGCCTGGTCGACGACCGGGCCGCGAGGTCGCTAAACCCCGAGAAATCATCTCAAGGTAACCTCAAGGTAAGACAAGTATTACCACTAGCAGCAACCCTTCAGGCACCACTAGCAGCAACCCTTCAGGCACCACTAGCAGCAACCCTTCAGGCACCACTAGCAGCAACCCTTCAGGCACCACTAGCAGCAACCCTTCAGGCACCACTAGCAGCAACCCTTCAGGCACCACTAGCAGCAACCCTTCAGGCACCACTAGCAGCAACCCTTCAGGCACCACTAGCAGCAACCCTTCAGGCACCACTAGCAGCAACCCTTCAGGCACCACTAGCAGCAACCCTTCAGCCACCACTAGCAGCAACCCTTCAGGCACCACTAGCAGCAACCCTTCAGCCACCACTAGCAGCAACCCTTCAGCCACCACTAGCAGCAACCCTTCAGGCACCACTAGCAGCAACCCTTCAGGCACCACTAGCAGCAACCCTTCAGGCACCACTAGCAGCAACCCTTCAGCCACCACTAGCAGCAACCCTTCAGGCACCACTAGCAGCAACCCTTCAGGCACCACTAGCAGCAACCCTTCAGGCACCACTAGCAGCAACCCTTCAGCCACCACTAGCAGCAACCCTTCAGCCACCACTAGCAGCAACCCTTCAGCCACCACTAGCAGCAACCCTTCAGCCACCACTAGCAGCAACCCTTCAGCCACCACTAGCAGCAACCCTTCAGGCACCACTAGCAGCAACCCTTCAGGCACCACTAGCAGCAACCCTTCAGGCACCACTAGCAGCAACCCTTCAGGCACCACTAGCAGCAACCCTTCAGGCACCACCACTAGCAGCAACCCTTCAGGCACCACTAGCAGCAACCCTTCAGGCACCACTAGCAGCAACCCTTCAGGCACCACTAGCAGCAACCCTTCAGGCACCACTAGCAGCAACCCTTCAGGCACCACTAGCAGCAACCCTTCAGGCACCACTAGCAGCAACCCTTCAGGCACCACTAGCAGCAACCCTTCAGGCACCACTAGCAGCAACCCTTCAGGCACCAGAGAAAAAACAGACCTGGGGTTTGATATCACGCAGAACCCGTCTCCCGTAGCGCACATCAAACGGATATCATCGAATAGCGCTAGATTGGCCAACATAAAAACTACCTTCAGAAATCTGACGAGGAATAATTCTGCCGTCAGACCTTTTCTGGAATATTCGACACCAGCGTGAAGCTTTATCTTTCTAACCACAACACGAAGCCGGGCATACACGAAGTCCATAGGCATACAATGAGACTAGTCCCGGAGCTGAGAGGTATGAGTTACTAGGAAGGACAAAGGAATTTAAACCACAATTAAGTAATTATCATAAGAGGCCAAGCCTGAAGGACCATTAGGAAGGAATTAAACAAGTAACCTGAAGACAGAAATGTCGGGGGGGAAACATGATTACCACATACACAATCCTCAGGAAAATGGACATGACAGAAACGGAAAAAATATTTGAACCTGGATTCGACCATGTGTATCCATATATGACATACACAAACATGCGCACACAGATGTACACACACACACACACACACACACACACAGAAACCTAAGCAAGGAGGCATTTAGGGCGCTTTACACTGCCTACGTGAGGCCAGTCTTAGAGTATGCAGCCTCATCATGGAGTCCCCATCTGAAGAAGCATATAATGAAACTGGAAAAGGTTCAGAGGTTTGCAACGAGACTCGTCCCAGAGCTACGAGGGATGGGGTATGAGCGCCTGAGGGAACTGTGCCTTACGACACTAGAAAGAAGAAGGGAGAGGGGGGACATGATAGGAACGTATAAAATACTCAGAGGGATTGACAGAGTGGACATAGACGAAATGTTCACCCGGAATAGTAACAGAACGAGGGGACATGGGTGGAAGCTTGAAACTCAGATGAGTCACAGAGATGTTAGGAAGTTTTCTTTTAGCGTGAGAGTAGTGGGAAAATGGAATGCACTTCAGGAACAGGTTGTGGAAGCTAATACTATACATAATTTTAAAACCAGGTATGATAGGGAAATGGGACAGGAGTCATTGCTGTAAACAACCGATAGCTCGAAAGGCGGGATCCAAGAGTCAATGCTCGATCCTGCAAGCACAAATAGGTGAGTAGACACACACACACACACACACACACACACACACACACACACACACACACACACACACACACACACACACACACACACACACACACACACACAGCCATATCATACATACCTTCATACATAAGCATACACACACGCACGAGGGCCAGATCCAAACACTCACACAGCCAGTAATAGGAGTGAGGGTCGAGGCAAGACAGCAGCGCTGCCACCCGCCAACACCAACAGTATCGACAAACCCATAACTCTGGTGAGCTTAACCACCGCCCTCGCCGGGTAACGCCAGGGAACCACCGCTAACAAATAGAGTTGTTAGCGTGAAATACTGAGCTGATTTGTCACGGAAACGACACGTTCTTCAGCGGTATGTAATACTGGGCTTTTATGTGGTAAGGACGTCCTTCTTGCTCTGGGGCCAGACCCACGAAGCAGTTACACAAGTACTTACGAACCTGTACATCTTTCCTCAATCTTTGACGGCTTTGGTTACATTTATTAAACAGTTTACAAGCATGAAAACTTCCCAATGAACTGTTGTTATTGTTATAAACAGCCTCCTGGTGCTTCGGAGCTCATTAACTGTTTAATAATTGTAAACAAAGCCGTCAAAGATTAAGAAAAGATGTACAGGTTCATACGTGCTTGCGTAACTGCTTCGTGAATCTGGCCTCTGACTCCGAGTTTGGCTGTATGTTATTCCTTTCTCATATCTTGTGTGGGATAAACTACCGCAGATTGACTATTATTAATTCAAGAGACTGTATTTAATTTTATGTATTTCTTATTTATTACTTGTGAGTGGACTGTATTATTAAAATTTATTATCAGTAAACCTTCCTTCACACAATTTTGAAGAGGGGGGGGGGGTTATCTTGAGATGATTTCGGGGCTTTACTGTCCCCGCGGCCCGGTCCTCGACCAGGCCTCCACCCCCAGGAAGCAGCCCGTGACGGCTGACTAACACCCAGGTACATATTTTACTGCTAGGTAACAGGGGCATAGGGCGAAAGAAACTCTGCCCATTGTTTCTCGCCGGCGCCCGGGATCGAACCCCGGACCACAGGATCACAAATCCAGCGTGCTGTCCGCTCGGGGGGGGGGGGGACCATAATTCAGTTTATGGCGTCGTAATGAGACGGTTGATGTAGTTTATGTACTAAACTGTAATTAAGTAGTTAGCAGTACTGCTACAATTGTGTTGGTTATAATTTAAAGCGGTCTGAGGTGATTCGGCAGTGTTGGCTGGTCGTCCAACACCAGACACCCTCGGACACGTCTATTCCCGTACTGGACGGGTATTAGTGGCGTCCACGTGGTCCTGGGACACGTATTAGTGGCGTCCACGTGGTCCTGGGACACGTATTAGTGGCGTCCACGTGGTCCTGGGACACGTATTAGTGGCGTCCACGTGGTCCTGGGACACGTATTAGTGGCGTCCACGTGGTCCTGGGACACGTATTAGTGGCGTCCACGTGGTCCTGGGACACGTATTAGTGGCGTCCACGTGGTCCTGGGACACGTATTAGTGGCGTCCACGTGGTCCTGGGACACGTATTAGTGGCGTCCACGTGGTCCTGGGACACGTATTAGTGGCGTCCACGTGGTCCTGGGACACGTATTAGTGGCGTCCACGTGGTCCTGGGACACGTATTAGTGGCGTCCACGTGGTCCTGGGACACGTATTAGTGGCGTCCACGTGGTCCTGGGACACGTATTAGTGGCGTCCACGTGGACCTGGGACACGTATTAGTGGCGTCCACGTGGTCCTGGGACACGTATTAGTGGCGTCCACGTGGACCTGGGACACGTATTAGTGGCGTCCACGTGGTCCTGGGACACGTATTAGTGGCGTCCACGTGGTCCTGGGACACGTATTAGTGGCGTCCACGTGGTCCTGGGACACGTATTAGTGGCGTCCACGTGGTCCTGGGACACGTATTAGTGGCGTCCACGTGGTCCTGGGACACGTATTAGTGGCGTCCACGTGGTCCTGGGACACGTATTAGTGGCGTCCACGTGGTCCTGGGACACGTATTAGTGGCGTCCACGTGGTCCTGGGACACGTATTAGTGGCGTCCACGTGGTCCTGGGACACGTATTAGTGGCGTCCACGTGGTCCTGGGACACGTATTAGTGGCGTCCACGTGGTCCTGGGACACGTATTAGTGGCGTCCACGTGGTCCTGGGACACGTATTAGTGGCGTCCACGTGGTCCTGGGACACGTATTAGTGGCGTCCACGTGGTCCTGGGACACGTATAGTGGCGTCCACGTGGTCCTGGGACACGTATTAGTGGCGTCCACGTGGTCCTGGGACACGTATTAGTGGCGTCCACGTGGTCCTGGGACACGTATTAGTGGCGTCCACGTGGTCCTGGGACACGTATTAGTGGCGTCCACGTGGTCCTGGGACACGTATTAGTGGCGTCCACGTGGTCCTGGGACACGTATTAGTGGCGTCCACGTGGTCCTGGGACACGTATTAGTGGCGTCCACGTGGTCCTGGGACACGTATTAGTGGCGTCCACGTGGTCCTGGGACACGTATTAGTGGCGTCCACGTGGTCCTGGGACACGTATTAGTGGCGTCCACGTGGTC
Organism: Procambarus clarkii; assembly: GCF_040958095.1. Lineage (NCBI taxonomy): Eukaryota > Metazoa > Arthropoda > Malacostraca > Decapoda > Cambaridae > Procambarus > Procambarus clarkii. The sequence goes on along the minus strand of NC_091159.1, from coordinate 36,167,100 downwards.
CTGGGACACGTATTAGTGGCGTCCACGTGGTCCTGGGACACGTATTAGTGGCGTCCACGTGGTCCTGGGACACGTATTAGTGGCGTCCACGTGGTCCTGGGACACGTATTAGTGGCGTCCACGTGGTCCTGGGACACGTATTAGTGGCGTCCACGTGGTCCTGGGACACGTATTAGTGGCGTCCACGTGGTCCTGGGACACGTATTAGTGGCGTCCACGTGGTCCTGGGACACGTATTAGTGGCGTCCACGTGGTCCTGGGACACGTATTAGTGGCGTCCACGTGGTCCTGGGACACGTATTAGTGGCGTCCACGTGGTCCTGGGAAGTACCAGCCCAACTGACCTTTCACGAGGTCATAAAACACCTGCCAACAAGTGACACCGTAAACGCTGACAATAACGTGTAGAACACAGGTGTTACACACGTGACATTTAGGTAATTAGTTATAAATAAACCTTACCCTCTTCCGGGTGGTGTTTTCCTGCAGCGTAACCAGTTAATCCTAGATACATATTAATGGCCAAAAATTATGTAGTATTAGAAAAAGAAAACCGAACGCTGCACTTCCCTCTATTTCGCGACGGCTCGGCAGCAAACAGCATCTATTTTGAGTCGCACTGCGTTCTTGGACCCGCGGGAGGTAATTAATATTAATTAAATACGAATCGCGAGATGCCATATTCGAGGAATTCACAGATAAGATACACCAAATAGAGTTGCCTGGGTATCCTAACAAACCACGAGATATCTTCCCTGGAGACTTCAATCTAGCCAGTTCAAGACGGTAAATAGCCAACAATAAACTCCTACTAGGAAATCAACCAAGAAATAACCTCTCACAGGTCAGAAAACTACCGAGATTCTGAAGTTTTGGCTCAACCAGGAACGAAAATTATTCTTGGTCTGATCTTCATAAACAATGAAGAAACAATCAGGAACATTACAATCTCAGATACTACATACTCAGATCTGAATGTTCAGGCCAGTTTAAACTACCACCAGTACTCGTAAAAGGTCCAAAACGATTAACAAGCGAGAATTGTTACTGTCAAAACTGAATTTATTGAATAAGAGGATTAACTGGGAAACTAAACCCACCACTTGCAAACCACCAATGGAAGACGGTCCCGAGCACACCAAAGCTCCCACACAAGGAATAGAACAACTTGACTGCTGAATCGTACAAGGTCTGCTTGAAGCGTGTGCCGATGTGGAGGGTCAGAAAGAAAACGCAGACGACCCTTCAGAAGGAAAATCATAAGAGAAGTGCTTAAGCAGACACCTGCTTGACACCTGCTTGAGACTACCACCACAAGCAGAAGGATAACTTGAACATGGAGACTGAAGTAGTGCAGCAGAAGTCGTCACACCAGAATGGAGAAATATAATTGGAACAGAAAGTTTATACAAGAGAAAGATAAATACAAAATATTTACCTCACATATGCGAAGTATTTAATTATATTTATAATTTAGTACCTAATAGCCACAGTTGCTTAACAAGCTGAATTTAGTAGTCTTATAGTTTTCAACTATTTCTTGAACGTGTGGATTCACAGATACATTTAACTTAATCAACAATGAACCAAGAAAGTCAAACCCCGAAAACAAAATAACGACGACGACGCTTGTAATAAAAATTGAGCCAAAACGAGCCTAAAATACGGGGGGAAGAGAGGGGAAAGAAATGCCGGAAATAAAGTTAGAGCTCAGTAAAGGAGGAAAGCGATAAAGAAAGAGATACACGCCAACCCCAGAGAATTTGTTGGGTCGTAAAGGTGCACAAAAGGCTCGGCCGACGGCACTAAGACCTGCACCCCGAAATTAATTCTAATTACCCCCATAATTCCCGGGATTTTTCACCGGGGCTCCGACAAACGGGGAATTATTAAGTCCCTTGGACGAGGGAAAAGGCGATCATTCCCCCCCGTAACGCTGGCTACAACCTTGGTCAGGGGCTTCCCTAGAGGGGTCACGGGCTCCACCTGGGGGGTCAGGGGGGCTACACCAGGGGAGCTACATTAGGGGATCAGCGGGGGGGGGTCCATTAGGGAGTTCCATCAGGGGCTTCACCAAGGGATCGGTGGCTCAACAGATCAGTCCCTCCCACCACAGTCCCTCCCACCACAGTCCCTCCCACCACAGCCCCTCCCACCACAGCCCCTCCCACCACAGCCCCTCCCACCACAGTCCCTCCCACCACAGCCCCTCCCACCACAGTCCCTCCCACCACAGTCCCTCCCACCACAGTCCCTCCCACCACAGTCCCTCCCACCACAGACCCTCCCACCACAGTCCCTCCCACCACAGACCCTCCCACCACAGCCCCTCCCACCACAGCCCCTCCCACCACAGCCCCTCCCACCACAGTCCCTCATACCACAGACCCTCCCACCACAGCCCCTCCCACCACAGCCCCTCCCACCACAGTCCCTCCCACCACAGTCTCCCACCACAGCCCCTCCCACCACAGTCCCTCCCACCACAGCCCCTCCCACCACAGCCCCCTCCCACCACAGTCCCTCCCACCACAGCCCCCTCCCACCACAGCCCCCTCCCACCACAGTCTCCCACCACAGCCTCCCACCACAGCCCCTCCCACCACAGCCCCCTCCCACCACAGCCCCCTCCCACCACAGTTCCTCCCACCACAGCCCCTCCCACCACAGCCCCTCCCACCACAGCCCCTCCCACCACAGTCCCTCCCACCACAGTCCCTCGCACCACAGCCCCTCCCACCACAGCCCCTCCCACCACAGTCCCTCCCACCACAGTCCCTCCCACCACAGTCCCTCCCACCACAGTCTCCCACCACAGCCCCTCCCACCACAGTCCCTCCCACCACAGCCCCCTCCCACCACAGTCTCCCACCACAGTCCCTCCCACCACAGTCTCCCACCACAGTCTCCCACCACAGCCCCTCCCACCACAGCCCCTCCCACCACAGCCCCCTCCCACCACAGCCCCCTCCCACCACAGCCCCCTCCCACCACAGTTCCTCCCACCACAGCCCCTCCCACCACAGCCCCTCCCACCACAGTCCCTCGCACCACAGCCCCTCCCACCACAGCCCCTCCCACCACAGTCCCTCGCACCACAGTCCCTCCCACCACAGTCCCTCCCACCACAGTCCCTCCCACCACAGTCCCTCCCACCACAGTCCCTCCCACCACAGCCCCTCCCACCACAGTCTCCCACCACAGTCCCTCCCACCACAGTCCCCCACCACAGCCCCTCCCACCACAGCCCCTCCCACCACAGCCCCTCCCACCACAGTCTCCCACCACAGCCCCTCCCACCACAGCCCCTCCCATCACAGTCTCCCACCACAGCCCCCTCCCACCACAGTCTCCCACCACAGTCCCTCCCACCACAGTCTCCCACCACAGTCCCTCCCACCACAGTCCCTCCCACCACAGTCTCCCACCACAGCCCCCTCCCACCACAGCCCCCTCCCACCACAGTCTCCCACCACAGCCCCTCCCACCACAGTCCCTCCCACCACAGTCCCTCGCACCACAGTCCCTCCCACCACAGTCCCTCGCACCACAGTCCCTCCCACCACAGTCCCTCCCACCACAGCCCCTCCCACCACAGTCCCTCCCACCACAGTCCCTCCCACCATAGTCCCTCCCACCACAGCCCCTCCCACCACAGCCCCTCCCACCACAGCCCCTCCCACCACAGCCCCTCCCACCACAGTCTCCCACCACAGCCCCTCCCACCACAGTCTCCCACCACAGCCCCTCCCACCACAGCCCCTCCCACCACAGCCCCTCCCATCACAGTCTCCCACCACAGCCCCCTCCCACCACAGTCTCCCACCACAGCCCCCTCCCACCACAGTCTCCCACCACAGTCCCTCCCACCACAGCCCCTCCCACCACAGTCTCCCACCACAGCCCCTCCCACCACAGTCTCCCACCACAGTCTCCCACCACAGTCTCCCACCACAGCCCCCTCCCACCACAGTCTCCCACCACAGCCCCTCCCACCACAGTCTCCCACCACAGCCCCTCCCACCACAGTATCCCACCACAGCCCCTCCCACCACAGCCCTCTCCCACCACAGTCCCTCCCACCACAGTCCCTCCCACCACAGACCCTCCCACCACAGTCCCCTCCCACCACAGCCCCCTCCCACCACAGCCCCTCCCACCACAGCCCCTCCCACCACAGTCCCTCCCACCACAGCCCCCTCCCACTACAGTCTCCCACCACAGCCCCTCCCACCACAGTCTCCCACCACAGCCCCTCCCACCACAGTCTCCCAGCACAGCCCCTCCCACCACAGTCTCCCAGCACAGCCCCTCCCACCACAGCCCCTCCCACCACAGCCCCTCCCACCACAGCCCCTCCCATCACAGTCTCCCACCACAGCCCCCTCCCACCACAGTCTCCCACCACAGTCCCTCCCACCACAGCCCCTCCCACCACAGCCCCTCCCACCACAGCCCCTCCCACCACAGACTCCCACCACAGCCCCTCCCACCACAGTCTCCCAACACAGCCCCTCCCACCACAGCCCCTCCCACCACAGCCCCTCCCATCACAGTCTCCCACCACAGCCCCCTCCCACCACAGTCTCCCACCACAGCCCCCTCCCACCACAGTCTCCCACCACAGCCCCTCCCACCACAGTCTCCCACCACAGTCCTCTCCCACCACAGTCCCTCCCACCACAGACCCTCCCACCACAGTCCCCTCCCACCACAGCCCCCTCCCACCACAGCCCCTCCCACCACAGTCTCCCACCACAGCCCCTCCCACCACAGCCCCTCCCACCACAGCCCCTCCCACCACAGTCCCTCCCACCACAGCCCCCTCCCACTACAGTCTCCCACTACAGCCCCTCCCATCACAGTCTCCCACCACAGCCCCCTCCCACCACAGTCCCTCCCACCACAGCCCCTCCCACCACAGTCTCCCACCACAGCCCCTCCCACCAGTCTCCCACCACAGCCCCTCCCACCACAGCCCCTCCCACCACAGCCCCTCCCACCACAGCCCCCTCCCACTACAGTCCCTCCCACCACAGTCCCTCCCACCACAGCCTCCCACCACAGCCCCTCCCACCACAGTCTCCCACCACAGCCCCTCCCACCACAGCCCCTCCCACCACAGCCCCTCCCACCACAGTCCCTCCCACCACAGCCCCTCCCACCACAGCCCCTCCCACCACAGCCCCTCCCACCACAGCCCCTCCCACCACAGTCTCCCACCACAGTCCTCTCCCACCACAGTCCCTCCCACCACAGTCCCTCCCACCACAGTCCCTCCCACCACAGCCCCTCCCACCACAGCCCCTCCCACCACAGCCCCTCCCACCACAGTCCCTCCCACCACAGCCCCTCCCACCACAGCCCCTCCCACCACAGCCCCTCCCACCACAGCCCCTCCCACCACAGTCTCCCACCACAGCCCCTCCCACCACAGTCTCCCACCACAGCCCCCTCCCACCACAGTCTCCCACCACAGCCCCTCCCACCACAGTCTCCCACCACAGCCCCTCCCACCACAGTCTCCCACCACAGCCCCCTCCCACCACAGTCTCCCACCACAGCCCCTCCCACCACAGTCCCTCCCACCACAGCCCCCTCCCACCACAGTCCCTCCCACCACAGTCCCTCCCACCACAGCCCCCTCCCACCACAGTCCCTCCCACCACAGTCCCCCCACCACAGTCCCTCCCAATACAGCCCCCTCCCACCACAGCCCCCTCCCACCACAGCCCCCTCCCACCACAGTCTCCCACCACAGCCCCTCCCACCACAGGCCCTCCCACCACAGCCCCCTCCCACCACAGCCCCCTCCCACCACAGTCTCCCACCACAGCCCCTCCCACCACAGCCCCCTCCCACCACAGTCTCCCACCACAGCCCCTCCCACCACAGCCCCTCCCACCACAGCCCCCTCCCACCACAGCCCCCTCCCACCACAGTCTCCCACCACAGCCCCTCCCACCACAGCCCCCTCCCACCACAGCCTACGCCACAGGAGACAACGCGAGTACACTAAACAGGAGTTAGGAACACCAGGAGAGGGTGGTCACCGTGCCTCACATCCCGGACACTAACCAGCACATATAACACAGCCTCAACCACCTGCCCTCAACCATTTCATATCTCCGCCTGGAGATTAAACTCAGCCGTAAACACCACAATAAAAGCTGTCACAACACATAAATAAACCAGACCACGAACCACAACTACTCCATGGAGGTGGAGACAACGTCAGCGGGCTGGCTCTACTCCTTGTTGACAAGGTGGAGCTGGGTTCGGTCCCCTGTGAGAACACGAGCCCAAACTGACCACCAAACAACTTACTAACTGATACAAACCATTGACTACACAGCCTGTGGATTGTTTCAAGCGTAGGTTAGACATGTATTTGAATGAGTTTAGGTGGATTGCAGCTGCCTCGAATTGGCTAATACCCGTTGCCTAGTATGGGTCTAAATACTCCTCATGTAGTTTCCTTAATGTTGACGTTCTTACTAACTTGTGGGTTTCGATGGACCTACTAGGGAGCCGGTCGGCCGAGCGGACAACACTCTGGACTTGTGATCCTGTGGTCTCGGGTTCGATCCCGGGCGCCAGCGAGAAACATGGGCAAAGTTTCTTTCACCCTATGCCCCTGTTACCTAGCAGTAAAATAGGTGCCTGGGTGTTAGTCAGCTGTCACGGGCTGCTTTCTGGGGGTGGAGGCCTGGTCGAGGACCGGGCCGCGGGGACACTAAATCCCCGAAATCATCTCAAGATAACTATAAGAGTTTTCTGATGGAATCCGTAAATTGCGAATATTTGAATTCCAGGCAACTAAGGTTAACGAGGGGGCGTGGCCACATTAACCCAGGGAACCTTCCTCAAGGTAATTACCGTCTGTGGGAACCGACCTGTGAGATTTATATTTATTTAATTTATATGAATTTATATTTACGTTAATTTATATACTTCGATAGCAATTTGTATAATGATAAGTGGACTGTATTTCTGCAATAATCTCAATCTCACAAATCGATCCTCTACACATTAGGGGGGGTTATTAAATTAATATATATGCAGCCAATCAAACTACAGTAATAGACTACATACATTGATGAGGTTCCTTATCTTATAGTACAGCAGGTTAGTCCACCAGGTATAACTAGGGTGTAGACACCAAATTATCCTCTTTGAGGTAGCTTCCATATCACCCAGTAACTGGTGCACAAATCTTGCATCCTCGTCTTGACCTGTCAAAAGTGCGCTAGCTGTGAAGCCAGAAACCTATATATGACAAGCTATATCAGAGAAAACTGTACATGGAACATTGAAGACCTGGCTTAATTACCTTTAGTTTGAGGCTTCCACGTGCTCTAACCGGGTCACCCTATATCCTGACATTAATGGCCATAAATGAATGATAAACGGGTTTCGGATAGACACTTAACTTGATATGTAGACAGCGTGTTGAAAAATGGTACACCTTTGGTTTCCATAACACTACGTCCAAGTAAATTTAACAGGAGCCGAATTTGCTCCCGTGTGAGCCTCTGGTCTCGTATAAACAATGGCTGTTTAACACTCCATACTATTGACGTTACTGGCCGACATTGTCCAGATATGATAGGAGCTAAATTTGCTCCACACGTCTCGGAGGTGACACAACAATGGCTGCCTCCTTCCTCCCTGACGCCTGGCCTACTTTGTCCAGATTTCAGAAAGTGATAGAAGGGTCACATTTACTCTACTTTAATATTGATAATTAAGTTAATTTATATAAGATGTTTTATGATGGTAAAGTCCAAAGACTAATGTATTTAAGAATAATTCCCACCATAATAGGTGGTGAATTATAATAGTATGTGGTGATGATATCCCGTTTTCTATAGACGGTAATTCCACTACAAGTTACGTTTTCTATGGGTTACTTGTTTATACAATACAGCTATTATCTGTATGATTATTAAATGGTGTCGGATTTTCCGACACCGTCCAGACAGGCTCACTACAGGCCACACACACATCAACTGTTAGTTGCAACAGTCCACGACTACTAGCTAGCATAATTATGTGACTAGTTAAACAAAAAGGTTCAAACGAGTCCATTGAGAGCTGAGCGGTGCTGACACTAACTCCGCCTCACTACCGTAACTCCGCCTCACCACCGTAACTCCGCCTCTCAGGCTGACCAAGACGCGCTCAGCACACATGGAGAATTTATCAACCTTCCAATTCTCAACACATAATGGCAAAGCTGACATGAGTTGCCTGGGTCTTCCTCACGGCAAGTTTTAGATTAACTAAAATGTTAATCTCGAGAACCTGAGTAGAATAATGATGAAGGTGTTTAGCAACAGTCGCAGGGTTCTTGAGGTTATCTTGAGATGATTTCGGGGCTTTAGTGTCCCCGCGGCCCGGTCCTCGACCAGGTCTCCACCCCCAGGAAGCAGCCCGTGACAGCTGACTAACACCCAGGTACCTATTTTACTGCTAGGTAACAGGGGCATAGGGTGAAAGAAACTCTGTCCATTGTTTCTCGCCGGCGCCTGGGATCGAACCGTGGGCCACAGGATCACAAGTTCAGTGTGCTGTCCGCTCGGCCGACCGGCTCCCCAAAAGGAGCCAGCGTAAAGGAACATGAATATAAAATACTGTCACAAACGTTCGGAATTCCGAACTAGAGTTTAAGAAACATGGCAATGGTTTATGAGAGTGGAACAAGGAGATACGATAGTGGTGATATGCAGAGGCTTCACTATCCTTCCAGCTCATCCTTATCGTCCCACTATCTATCCACCCAGCAGGTTACCCTTCTCATCCCACTATCCATATACAGTCTAACAGCCACTAGAGACTAAGAGTCAATACACAAGTAAGATCGTATTTGCCCAATAATGTTAATTGAAGTAATCCCATGTCCCATGTAGACACCACCTGCTGGGAAGCCAGAATTTACAGCGCTCTGTTAATCCGACCTGTAACTTTAATCAGACATTCCGATAATATCTTCGCTCTAAGCATATTTGTCCTAAGATATTCGTCAACATTTGCATACAAAGAGGAGGAAGAATACTTGCCTAGAGGTATTTAGCTATTAGTGATTACGTGGGTGTCAGGTGAAGTTTCTTAAGCCCCGCCTACCATCCTGGTTCTTCATGTCCAATCGTGCCTTAACGTGGTGCGCTCACCTAGTTGTGCTTGCGGCGGTTGAGCTGCTGTTCTTTGGTCCCGCCTCTCAACTGTCATTACACTGGTGTACAGATTACTGAGCCCCAATCATATCTACATTTGAAATTTTGGATGGAGTCAGCCTCCACCACATCATTTCCTAATGCAGTGGTGTGCATGAGTTTGCGCACGCGTTCAAGAGAGAGAGAGAGAGAGAGAGAGAGAGAGAGAGAGGGATGGGTGGGCTCTCAGATAACCAGAGATGAGACATGCATCAGACATGTAAGGTCCGCCTCACCACTGCAACACCACCAATAAGCGCCTCTCACATCATATAAATATTCAGCTCTTATAAAACTCCAATTATTCTCCAATTTATTAAATCACTATTGAGACGAAGAAGGACGCGGGGGGGGGGGGGGGGGGAACGATCAAACAGCTGTCTACGTAAAGTGGCCGCCACCAAGACTGCCCCCACACTCCGATAACGGCTGGTGGGTCCTGCCTCCCGGGGCGGGCAACCCCCCCCCCCCCTCTCACCTCTCCAGCCCAAGCTGTGGGTAAGTTTACCTCTCCAGCCCCAAGCTGTGGGTAAACTTACCTCTCCAGCCCCAAGCTGTGGGTAAACTTACCTCTCCAGCCCCAAGCTGTGGGTAAGTTTACCTCTCCAGCCCCAAGCTGCGGGTAAACTTACCTCTCCAGCCCCAAGCTGCGGGTAAACTTACCTCTCCAGCCCCAAGCTGCGGGTAAACTTACCTCTCCAGCCCCAAGCTGCGGGTAAACTTACCTCTCCAGCCCCAAGCTGCGGGTAAACTTACCTCTCCAGCCCCAAGCTGTGGGTAAACTTACCTCTCCAGCCCAAGCTGTGGGTAAACTTACCTCTCCAGCCCAAGCTGTGGGTAAACTTACCTCTCCAGCCCAAGCTGCGGGTAAACTTACCTCTCCAGCCCAAGCTGCGGGTAAGCTTACCTCTCCAGCCCAAGCTGCGGGTAAGCTTACCTCTCCAGCCCAAGCTGTGGGTAAGCTTACCTCTCCAGCCCAAGCTGTGGGTAAACTTACCTCTCCAGCCCAAGCTGTGGGTAAACTTACCTCTCCAGCCCAAGCTGTGGGTAAACTTACCTCTCCAGCCCAAGCTGTAGGGGCGTAAACTTACCTCTCCAGCCCAAGCTGTGGGTAAACCTACCTCTCCAGCCCAAGCTGTGGGTAAACTTACCTCTCCAGCCCAAGCTGTGGGTAAGCTTACCTCTCCAGCCCTAGCTGTGGGTAAACTTACCTCTCCAACCCAAGCTGCGGGTAAACTTACCTCTCCAGCCCAAGCTGTAGGGGCGTAAACTTACCCAGCTGGTCATTAACGTATAACAAACAATACACTCGATTTTTACTGATCATAAGTTTGACTTGGAAGGTACTGAGGCGGATAGTAACGTCCAGTGTTTTGGTCCTGCGTCAGTGTCTTGAAGCACAGGGGGGGGGGGGGGGGGCGGGTGCCTTGAAGCACAGGGGGGGGGGGAGACAGTCCCTTGAAGCACAGGGGGGGTACCTTGAAGCACAGGGGGGGGGTACCTTGAAGCACAGGGGGGGGGTACCTTGAAGCACAGGGGGGGGGGAGACAGTCCCTTGAAGCACAGGGGGGGGGGCGGGTACCTTGAAGCACAGGGGGGGGAGACAGTCCCTTGAAGCACAGGGGGGGGCGGGTGCCTTCAAGCACGGGGGGGTGCCTTGAAGCACAGGGGAGGGGGGGAGACAGTGCCTTGAAGCACAGGGGGGGGGGAGACAGTCCCTTGAAGCACAGGGGGGGGGGTACCTTGAAGCACAGGGGGGGGTACCTTGAAGCACAGGGGGGGGTACCTTGAAGCACAGGGGGGGGGTACCTTGAAGCACAGGGGGGGGGAGACAGTGCCTGAAGCACAGTGGAGGACAGTTCTTTGAAGCACAGGGGAGAGACAGTGCCTTGAAGCAGCAAGGTTAGTGTTTTCAAATAACAAATGTAATCAGTTGTCTAAGGTTATGGTATTTAGACGCTTGAATCCAGGACGTACTCTGTGATGCTCTATGTAGGACTTTCTCTGTGAGGCTCTATGCAGGACGTACTCTGTAATGCTCTATGCAGTAATACTAAATGGGGCATCTGGCGATGCCAGAGTCGATCCCAAATTGTTGCACCAGTATTGGGAACTTGGGTCAACCTGGCACCCCGTCAACCTGGCACCCGTCAACCCGGCACCCGTCAACCCGGCACCCGTCAACCTGGCACCGGGTTACTCTGACACCAAAGGGGGGGGGGGGCTGACCCTGACCCGCCCTTGCCACTCCTTGCTCTAGTTACGTTAACATATATATTTCAATCTTTATTAACACATCAGGTATCTGGTCATTTATTAAGCTAATGAGCCAACACCTTATTAATGGGGGTCGGCGCTCCCCCGTCAATGTTGGTCACTCCCTCCTTAACAGTCACCCTGCAAGGTTGGGTGATGCAAACCTCAAGCTCCTGGAATTCGAGCCGACTGGCATTCTATTCGATATATTATTAAAATACTCCAAAATACATATACATGCACGCACACATGTACATGAGGCGGGACCAAAGAGCCAAAGCTCAACCCCCGCAAGCACAATTAGGTGAGTACACACACACACACACACACACACACACTAACTGAATGTGTGTGTGTGTGTGTGTGTGTGTCCGAGGTTGGAGGCAAACCTGTGTCTAATATTTACATAAAATTCAACACTTTTGATATTCATGTTGAATACTTTCAACCCAAACTCGACACCCTCGCCCGACCCATACTGACCAATCATGCCTGACATAAGTCAAATTCGACCGATATTGAAAACCTCAACCATTCAAATTCAATCAATTTCGTCATGTCCATAAAAACTTGAGAGGAAGATGGAACGAACAAGCAAGCAAAAATAAAAAAAAAAAAAAAAAAAAGTCTGCTGTTCGAAAAGATGAGCCTGGGGGGGGGGGGGAAGGGGGGATGGGGCAGTATTGTTCAAATGAAGTGTTCTATGACAATTACAACAAAACAAGGGAACACAAACATGCAAAACAAGATGAACCAGGAGGGTGAAGAGACTTTGAACAAACACCCCCTGCTTATTGTTCCCCCCCCCCTACACACCTGCGTCCCCCCTCCCCCCCCCCACACCTGTGTCCCCCCTCTCCCCCCCCTACACACCTGCGTGCCCCCCTCCCCCCCACACACCTGTGTCCCCCCTCTCCCCCCCCCCCCTACACACCTGCGTCCCCCCCCCACACACCTGCGTCCCCCCTCCCCCCCACACACCTGTGTCCCCCCTCTCCCCCGCCCCCACACACCTGCGCCCCCCTCTCCCCCCACACACCTGTGTCCCCCCCCTACACACCTGCTACTCCGATAACTGTTACCTGCCACAACTTATACAACAAACCGCTATGGTAAAAATGAATTAAAGTGGAGCTCTTAAAATTCTTACTAGAGGCCGTGAAAGTGTTGGGATACTGAGCCTTATGACGAGGGGGCGGAAGGCTCGCTTTCCCTCCGGTGTGGGAGCTCCTCCTTGATAACAGCTGGCGGGCCTCGTGCCCCGGGGGAGGGTATAACCCATACCCACACTCCTGCAGGTATACTGTCTTATTGTATATGATGGTATACCTGCAGGTAAACTTTTATAGCACACTTCTCCCTCAAATGCAAGCAGCAGGTCGCCTTTACAAACTAGTCATCACAATAACAACTAGTAGAGGGCGTTTACAAACACGGTCACAAGCAACATGTCCAAGAAAACAGACCGGGTGAAGAGAAAAAGCAATAAAACTTCTCACAAGGAATGCTTGTAGAACAAGATGGGACCAGAGAGAGAGAGAGAGAGAGAGAGAGAGAGAGAGAGAGAGAGAGAGAGAGAGAGAGAGAGAGAGAGAGAGAGAGAGAGAGATGAGCCACAAAGCATTGAGAAACACACACTTGGCAGACACGTCTCTTATTCATAGTTGCCGACACTGCCTTGTGTCAACTCCCCCCCAACCCCCAACCCCCTCCCAGGCTAGAATCTCTCCCATTACCGAAGAACAAAAAAGGTCAAAGACTTTTCTTTTTCTTATCATGGGCCCCGGGGGTGATCCGAGGACGTGCAAGACGATCGGGGAAGAAACTTAAGTACTTGAGAATCTTTGAGTAGTTTCATTGGTACGGTCCAGACCGAACTCCTTCCTTCTGGCTCTTTTTATACTTGTTCTTTTATTATGTAACCTCTCTACCTATCTGGTGTGTGGTAGTGGCTCACATATACCCATCCTGTGTGTGTGTGGTAGTGGATCACATATACCCATCCTGTGTGTGTGGTAGTGGATCACATATACCCATCCTGTGTGTGTGGTAGTGGATCACATATACCCATCCTGTGTGTGTGGTAGTGGATCACATATACCCATCCTGTGTGTGTGGTAGTGGATCACATATACCCATCCTGTGTGTGTGGTAGTGGATCACATATACCCATCCTGTGTGTGTGTGTGGTAGTGGATCACATATACCCATCCTGTGTGTGTGTGTGGTAGTGGATCACATATACCCATCCTGTGTGTGTGTGTGGTAGTGGCTCACATATACCCATCCTGTGTGTGTGGTAGTGGATCACATATACCCATCCTGTGTGTGTGGTAGTGGATCACATATACCCATCCTGTGTGTGTGGTAGTGGATCACATATAGCCATCCTGTGTGTGTGTGGTAGTGGATCACATATACCCATCCTGTGTGTGTGTGTGTGGTAGTGGCTCACATATACCCATCCTGTGTGTGTGTGTGGTAGTGGCTCACATATACCCATCCTGTGTGTGTGTGTGTGGTAGTGGATCACATATACCCATCCTGTGTGTGTGTGTGGTAGTGGATCACATATACCCATCCTGTGTGTGTGTGTGGTAGTGGCTCACATATACCCATCCTGTGTGTGTGTGTGGTAGTGGATCACATATACCCATCCTGTGTGTGTGTGTGGTAGTGGCTCACATATACCCATCCTGTGTGTGTGGTAGTGGCTCACATATACCCATCCTGTGTGTGTGTGTGTGGTAGTGGCTCACATATACCCATCCTGTGTGTGTGTGTGGTAGTGGATCACATATACCCATCCTGTGTGTGTGTGTGGTAGTGGATCACATATACCCATCCTGTGTGTGTGTGTGGTAGTGGCTCACATATACCCATCCTGTGTGTGTGGTAGTGGCTCACATATACCCATCCTGTGTGTGTGTGTGTGGTAGTGGCTCACATATACCCATCCTGTGTGTGTGTGTGGTAGTGGATCACATATACCCATCCTGTGTGTGTGTGTGGTAGTGGATCACATATACCCATCCTGTGTGTGTGTGTGGTAGTGGCTCACATATACCCATCCTGTGTGTGTGTGTGGTAGTGGATCACATATACCCATCCTGTGTGTGTGTGTGGTAGTGGCTCACATATACCCATCCTGTGTGTGTGGTAGTGGCTCACATATACCCATCCTGTGTGTGTGTGTGGTAGTGGATCACATATACCCATCCTGTGTGTGTGTGTGGTAGTGGATCACATATAGCCATCCTGTGTGTGTGGTAGTGGCTCACATATACCCATCCTGTGTGTGTGTGTGGTAGTGGATCACATATACCCATCCTGTGTGTGTGTGTGGTAGTGGATCACATATACCCATCCTGTGTGTGTGTGTGGTAGTGGCTCACATATACCCATCCTGTGTGTGTGGTAGTGGCTCACATATACCCATCCTGTGTGTGTGTGTGGTAGTGGATCACATATACCCATCCTGTGTGTGTGTGTGGTAGTGGATCACATATAGCCATCCTGTGTGTGTGTGGTAGTGGCTCACATATACCCATCCTGTGTGTGTGTGTGGTAGTGGATCACATATACCCATCCTGTGTGTGTGTGTGGTAGTGGCTCACATATACCCATCCTGTGTGTGTGGTAGTGGCTCACATATACCCATCCTGTGTGTGTGTGTGGTAGTGGATCACATATAGCCATCCTGTGTGTGTGTGGTAGTGGCTCACATATACCCATCCTGTGTGTGTGTGTGGTAGTGGATCACATATACCCATCCTGTGTGTGTGTGTGGTAGTGGATCACATATACCCATCCTGTGTGTGTGGTAGTGGATCACATATACCCATCCTGTGTGTGTGGTAGTGGATCACATATACCCATCCTGTGTGTGTGTGTGTGGTAGTGGATCACATATAGCCATCCTGTGTGTGTGTGGTAGTGGCTCACATATACCCATCCTGTGTGTGTGTGTGGTAGTGGGTCACATATACCCATCCTGTGTGTGTGTGTGTGGTAGTGGATCACATATACCCATCCTGTGTGTGTGTGTGGTAGTGGATCACATATACCCATCCTGTGTGTGTGTGTGGTAGTGGATCACATATACCCATCCTGTGTGTGTGTGGTAGTGGATCACATATACCCATCCTGTGTGTGTGTGTGGTAGTGGATCACATATACCCATCCTGTGTGTGTGGTAGTGGATCACATACACCCATCCTGTGTGTGTGTGTGTGGTAGTGGATCACATATACCCATCCTGTGTGTGTGTGTGGTAGTGGATCACATATACCCATCCTGTGTGTGTGGTAGTGGATCACATATACCCATCCTGTGTGTGTGGTAGTGGCTCACATATACCCATCCTGTGTGTGTGTGTGGTAGTGGATCACATATACCCATCCTGTGTGTGTGTGTGGTAGTGGATCACATATACCCATCCTGTGTGTGTGGTAGTGGATCACATATACCCATCCTGTGTGTGTGTGGTAGTGGATCACATATACCCATCCTGTGTGTGTGTGGTAGTGGATCACATATACCCATCCTGTGTGTGTGGTAGTGGATCACATATACCCATCCTGTGTGTGTGTGGTAGTGGATCACATATAGCCATCCTGTGTGTGTGTGTGGTAGTGGATCACATATAGCCATCCTGTGTGTGTGGTAGTGGATCACATATAGCCATCCTGTGTGTGTGTGTGGTAGTGGATCACATATAGCCATCCTGTGTGTGTGTGGTAGTGGATCACATATACCCATCCTGTGTGTGTGTGGTAGTGGCTCACATATACCCATCCTGTGTGTGTGTGTGGTAGTGGCTCACATATACCCATCCTGTGTGTGTGTGTGGTAGTGGATCACATATACCCATCCTGTGTGTGTGTGTGGTAGTGGCTCACATATACCCATCCTGTGTGTGTGTGGTAGTGGATCACATATACCCATCCTGTGTGTGTGTGTGGTAGTGGCTCACATATACCCATCCTGTGTGTGTGGTAGTGGATCACATATACCCATCCTGTGTGTGTGTGGTAGTGGATCACATATACCCATCCTGTGTGTGTGTGTGGTAGTGGATCACATATACCCATCCTGTGTGTGTGTGGTAGTGGATCACATATACCCATCCTGTGTGTGTGGTAGTGGATCACATATACCCATCCTGTGTGTGTGGTAGTGGATCACATATAGCCATCCTGTGTGTGTGGTAGTGGATCACATATACCCATCCTGTGTGTGTGGTAGTGGATCACATATACCCATCCTGTGTGTGTGTGGTAGTGGATCACATATAGCCATCCTGTGTGTGTGGTAGTGGATCACATATACCCATCCTGTGTGTGTGGTAGTGGATCACATATACCCATCCTGTGTGTGTGTGTGGTAGTGGATCACATATACCCATCCTGTGTGTGTGGTAGTGGATCACATATACCCATCCTGTGTGTGTGGTAGTGGATCACATATACCCATCCTGTGTGTGTGGTAGTGGATCACATATACCCATCCTGTGTGTGTGTGTGGTAGTGGATCACATATACCCATCCTGTGTGTGTGGTAGTGGATCACATATACCCATCCTGTGTGTGTGTGTGGTAGTGGATCACATATACCCATCCTGTGTGTGTGGTAGTGGATCACATATACCCATCCTGTGTGTGTGTGTGGTAGTGGATCACATATACCCATCCTGTGTGTGTGTGTGGTAGTGGATCACATATACCCATCCTGTGTGTGTGTGGTAGTGGATCACATATACCCATCCTGTGTGTGTGTGTGGTAGTGGATCACATATACCCATCCTGTGTGTGTGTGTGGTAGTGGATCACATATACCCATCCTGTGTGTGTGTGTGGTAGTGGATCACATATACCCATCCTGTGTGTGTGTGTGGTAGTGGATTCACATATACCCATCCTGTGTGTGTGTGTGGTAGTGGATCACATATACCCATCCTGTGGTGTGTGGTAGTGGATCACATATACCCATCCTGTGTGTGTGTCGGTAGTGGATCACATATAGCCATCCTGTGTGTGTGGTAGTGGATCACATATACCCATTCCTGTGTGTGTGTGGTAGTGGATCACATATAGCCATCCTGTGTGTGTGTGTGGTAGTGGATCACATATACCCATCCTGTGTGTGTGTGTGGTAGTGGATCACATATACCCATCCTGTGTGTGTGTGTGGTAGTGGATCACATATACCCATCCTGTGTGTGTGGTAGTGGATCACATATACCCATCCTGTGTGTGTGTGTGGTAGTGGATCACATATACCCATACTGTGTGTGTGTGGTAGTGGATCACATATAGCCATCCTGTGTGTGTGTGGTAGTGGATCACATATACCCATCCTGTGTGTGTGTGTGGTAGTGGATCACATATACCCATCCTGTGTGTGTGTGGTAGTGGATCACATATACCCATACTGTGTGTGTGGTGTAGTGGATCACATATACCCATCCTGTTGTGTGTGGTAGTGGATCACATATACCATCACTGTGTGTGTGGTAGTGGATCACATATACCCATCCTGTGTGTGTGGGTAGTGGATCAACATATACCACATCCTGTGTGTGTGTGTGGTAGTGGATCACATATACCCATCCTTGTGTGGTGGTATTTAATCATCTATGCTCCATCCTGTGTGTAGTGGTATTGATCACATATACCCATTCCTGATGTTTGTGTGGGTAGTGGATCACATATACCCATGCCTGTGTGGTTGTGGTAGTGGATCACATATAGCCATCCTGTGAGTGGTGGTAGTGGTATCACATATAGGCCATCCTGTGTGTGTGTGTGTGGTAGTGGATCACATATACCCATCCTGTGTGTGTGGTAGTGGATCACATATACCCATCCTGTGTGTGTGGTAGTGGATCACATATACCCATCCTGTGTGTGTGTGTGGTAGTGGATCACATATACCCATCCTGTGTGTGTGTGGTAGTGGATCACATATACCCATACTGTGTGTGTGTGGTAGTGGATCACATATACCCATCCTGTGTGTGTGGTAGTGGATCACATATACCCATCCTGTGTGTGTGTGTGGTAGTGGATCACATATACCCATCCTGTGTGTGTGTGGTAGTGGATCACATATACCCATCCTGTGTGTGTGGTAGTGGATCACATATACCCATCCTGTGTGTGTGGTAGTGGATCACATATAGCCATCCTGTGTGTGTGTGGTAGTGGATCACATATACCCATACTGTGTGTGTGTGGTAGTGGATCACATATACCCATCCTGTGTGTGTGGTAGTGGATCACATATACCCATCCTGTGTGTGTGGTAGTGGATCACATATACCCATCCTGTGTGTTGTGTGTGGTAGTGGGATCACATATACCCATCCTGGTGTGTGTGGTAAGTGGATCACATATACCCATCCTGTGTGTGTGGTAGTGGATCACATATACCCATCCTGTGTGTGTGTGGTAGTGGATCACATATAGCCCATCCTGTTGTTGTGTGGTAGTGGATCACATATACCCATCCTGTGTGTGTGGTAGTGGATCACATATAGCCCATCCTGTGTGTGTGGTAGTGGATCACATATAGCCCATCCTGTGTGTGTGGTGGTAGTGGATCACATATACGCATCCTGTGTGTGTTGGTAGTGGATCACATATACCCATCCTGTGTGTGTGTGTGTGGTAGTGGATCACATATACCCATCCTGTGTGTGTTGTGGTAGTGGATCACATATAGCCCCATCCTGTGTGTGTGTGTGGTAGTGGATCACATATACCCCATCCTGTTGTGTGTGTGTGGTAGTGGATCACATATACCCATCCTGTGTGTGTGTGTGGTAGTGGATCACATATACCCATCCTGTGTGTGTGTGTGTGGTAGTGGATCACATATACCCATCCTGTGTGTGTGTGTGGTAGTGGATCACATATACCCATCCTGTGTGTGTGTGTGGTAGTGGATCACATATACCCATCCTGTGTGTGTGTGTGGTAGTGGATCACATATACCCATCCTGTGTGTGTGTGTGGTAGTGGATCACATATACCCATCCTGTGTGTGTGTGTGGTAGTGGATCACATATACCCATCCTGTGTGTGTGTGTGGTAGTGGATCACATATACCCATCCTGTGTGTGTGTGTGGTAGTGGATCACATATACCCATCCTGTGTGTGTGTGTGGTAGTGGATCACATATACCCATCCTGTGTGTGTGTGGTAGTGGATCACATATACCCATCCTGTGTGTGTGTGTGTGGTAGTGGATCACATATACCCATCCTGTGTGTGTGTGGTAGTGGATCACATATAGCATCCTGTGTGTGTGGTAGTGGATCACATATAGCCATCCTGTGTGTGTGGTAGTGGATCACATATACCCATCCTGTGTGTGTGGTAGTGGATCACATATACCCATCCTGTGTAGTGTGGTGTGGTAGTGGATCATCAATACCCATCCTGTGTGTGTGGTAGGGATCACATATACCCATCCTGTTGTGTGGTGTGGTAGTGGATCACCTCATACCCATCCTGTGTGTGTGTGTGGTAGTGGATCACATATACCCATCCTGTGTGTGTGTGTGGTAGTGGATCACATATACCCATCCTGTGTGTGTGTGTGGTAGTGGATCACATATACCCATCCTGTGTGTGTGTGTGTGTAGTGGATCACATATACCCATCCTGTGTGTGTGTGTGTAGTGGATCACATATACCCATCCTGTGTGTGATGTGTGGTAGTGGATCACATATACCCATCCTGTGTGTGTGGGTGTGGTAGTGGATCACATATACCCATCCTGTTGTGTGGTGGTAGTGGATCACATATACCCATCCTGTGTGTGTGTGTGTGGTAGTGGATCACATATACCCAATCCTGTGTGTGTGTGTTGGTAGTGGATACACATCATACCCATCCTGTGTGTGTGGGTAGTGGAGTCACATATAGCCCATCCTGTGTGTGTGTGGTGGTAGTGGATCACATATACCCATCCTGTGTGTGTGGTAGTGGATCACATATACCCATCCTGTGTGTGTGTAGTGGATCACATATAGCCATCCTGTGTGTGTGGTAGTGGATCACATATACCCATCCTGTGTGTGTGTGTGGTAGTGGATCACATATACCCATCCTGTGTGTGTGTGGTAGTGGATCACATATACCCATCCTGTGTGTGTGTGTGGTAGTGGATCACATATACCCATCCTTGGTGTTGTGTGTGGTAGTGGATCACATATACCCATCCTGTGTGTGTGTGTGGTAGTGGATCACATATACCCATCCTGTGTGTGTGGTAGTGGATCACATATACCCATCCTGTGTGTGTGTGTGTAGTGGATCACATATACCCATCCTGTGTGTGTGTGTGGTAGTGGATCACATATACCCATCCTGTGTGTGTGTGTGGTAGTGGATCACATATACCCATCCTGTGTGTGTGTGTGGTAGTGGATCACATATAGCCATCCTGTGTGTGTGTGGTAGTGGATCACATATACCCATCCTGTGTGTGTGGTGGTAGTGGATCACATATACCCATCCTGTGTGTGTGGTAGTGGATCACATATACCCATCCTGTGTGTGTGGTAGTGGATCACATATACCCATCCTGTGTGTGTGTGTGGTAGTGGATCACATATACCCATCCTGTGTGTGTGTGGTAGTGGATCACATATACCCATCCTGTGTGTGTGTGGTAGTGGATCACATATACCCATCCTGTGTGTGTGTGTGGTAGTGGATCACATATACCCATCCTGTGTGTGTGGTAGTGGATCACATATACCCATCCTGTGTGTGTGGTAGTGGATCACATATACCATCCTGTGTGTGTGTGTGGTAGTGGATCACATATAGCCATCCTGTGTGTGTGTGGTAGTGGCATCACATATAGCCCATCCGTGTGTGTGTGTGGTAGTGGATCACATATACCATCCTGTGTGTGTGTGTGGTAGTGGTCACATATAGCCCATCCTGTGTGTGTGTGTGGTTAGTGGATCACATATACCCATCCTTGTGTGTGTGTGGTAGTGGATCACATATAGCCCATCCTGTGTGTGTGGTGGTAGTGGATCACATACTACCATACTGTGTGTGTGTGGTGGTAGTGGATCACATATACCCATTCCTGGTGTGTGTGTGGTAGTGGATCACATATACCCATCCTGTGTGTGTGTGTGTGGTAGTGGATCACATATAGCCATCCTGTGTGTGTGGTAGTGGATCACATATAGCCATCCTGTGTGTGTGGTAGTGGATCACATATAGCCATCCTGTGTGTGTGGTAGTGGATCACATATAGCCATCCTGTGTGTGTGGTAGTGGATCACATATAGCCATCCTGTGTGTGTGTGTGGTAGTGGATCACATATACCATCCTGTGTGTGTGGGTAGTGGATCACATATACCCATCCTGTGTGTGTGGTAGTGGATCACATATACCATCCTGTGTGTGTGTGTAGTGGATCACATATACCCATCCTGTGTGTGTGGTAGTGGATCACATATACCCATCCTGTGTGTGTGGTAGTGGATCACATATACCCATCCTGTGTGTGTGTGTGGTAGTGGATCACATATACCCATCCTGTGTGTGTGGTAGTGGATCACATATACCCATCCTGTGTGTGTGTGTGGTAGTGGATCACATATAGCCATCCTGTGTGTGTGGTAGTGGATCACATATACCATCCTGTGTGTGTGTGTGTAGTGGCTCACATATACCCATCCTGTGTGGTGTGTGGTAGTGGCTCACATATACCCATCCTGTGTGTGTGTGGTAGTGGATCACATATACCCATCCTGTGTGTGTGTGTGGTAGTGGCTCACATATACCCATCCTGTGTGTGTGGTAGTGGATCACATATACCCATCCTGTGTGTGTGTGTGGTAGTGGCTCACATATACCCATCCTGTGTGTGTGGTAGTGGATCACATATACCCATCCTGTGTGTGTGTGGTAGTGGCTCACATATACCCATCCTGTGTGTGTGGTAGTGGATCACATATACCCATCCTGTGTGTGTGTGGTAGTGGATCACATATACCCATCCTGTGTGTGTGGTAGTGGATCACATATACCCATCCTGTGTGTGTGGTAGTGGATCACATATAGCCATCCTGTGTTGTGTGTAGTGGATCACATATACCCATCCTGTGTGTGTGGTAGTGGATCACATATACCCATCCTGTGTGTGTGGTAGTGGATCACATATAGCCATCCTGTGGTGTGGTAGTGGATCACATATACCCATCCTGTGTGTGTGGTAGTGGATCACATATACCCATCCTGTGTGTGTGTGTGGTAGTGGATCACATATACCCATCCTGTGTGTGTGGTAGTGGATCACATATACCCATCCTGTGTGTGTGGTAGTGGATCACATATACCCATCCTGTGTGTGTGGTAGTGGATCACATATACCCATCCTGTGTGTGTGTGTGGTAGTGGATCACATATACCCATCCTGTGTGTGTGGTAGTGGATCACATATACCCATCCTGTGTGTGTGTGTGGTAGTGGATCACATATAGCCATCCTGTGTGTGTGGTAGTGGATCACATATACCCATCCTGTGTGTGTGTGTGTGTAGGATATCACTATACCCATCCTGTGTGTGTGGTAGTGGATCACATATACCCATCCTGTGTGTGTGTGGTAGTGGATCACATATACCCATCCTGTGTGTGTGTGTGTGGTAGTGGATCAACATACCCATCCTGTGTGTGTGTGGTATTGGATCACATATACCCATCCTGTGGTGTGTGTGTGGTAGTGGATCACATATACCCATCTGTGTGTGTGGTGTGGTAGTGGATCACATATACCCATCCTGTGTG
>NC_091159.1:36112247-36143302 GCF_040958095.1 Procambarus clarkii | reverse complement strand
CCCCCAAACACACACACACACACCAAACAAGCCTCCCCCCACACACACCAAACAAGCCCCCCCCAAACACGCCCCCCCCCCCGAACACACACACACACACCAAACAAGCCCTCCCCCAAACATGCACACACACACCAAACAAGCCCCCCACACACACACACACCAAACAAGCCCCCCCCCAAACACACACACCAAACAAGCCCCCCCCCCCCAACCACACACACACCAAACAAGCTTCCCCCAACACACACACCAAACAAGCCTCCCCCCAAACACCAAACAAGCCCCCCCCCCCCGCAAACACACACACCAAAAATGCAGGTGTTTTCCCTCAGCTCGGCGTTTACCTCGTTGGAAAAAGTAATAAAAAAGACATTAAAACTTCATCAGTGAGGCTCATCGCTCAGTGCACGCCAGGAGCCTCGCTGCTCTCTTTACTCATCAGTGAGGCTCATCGCTCAGTGCACGCCAGGAGCCTCGCTGGTCTCTTTACTCATCAGTGAGGCTCATCGCTCAGTGCACGCCAGGAGCCTCGCTGGTCTCTTTACTCGTCGCCTTCACGCCACAATAATGCTACTTTTATTTACACAGTTCACCTTCATTTACGACTGTAAACCATTTACAGTATTGACCATAAAAGAAAGTTCAATTTCATGTACGACTGCTAAAAATGTTCAATATTGATCGAGGAAGGCGATCATATAACCCAACCCACACATGACAAGATATGAAATTAAAAGTTTGGGCCCAACCTGAACCCTTATCAGGCCCTGAACCTTATCAAGTCCTGACATTACACGATAAGGACCCAGGAAGGTCCAAGACGTCCAGGTCTTGTCATATGTGTGTGGGTTAAGTCGGTTATTTCAGCCCCGGTATTGTGACTCGTGGTTTTCAAAGGTAATCACATTAAGATAGAACCAGTTACGTTTCATTCACGACTGGTTGTGCAACATTTAGAGCAGTTATCAACGAGTTAGGTTTATTTTGAGAAAATGTTCGGAGCAGGACAGTTATCTAACAGCGTCCTGGGATATCCCACACACACACACACACCTTAACCCATGGACCACGATGTGCTAAAGTTTACACAACCTAGAAGTTGGGCGAACCTACAAGGTACCTTGATGCCCCGAGCTGGTAGCTAGTCCAAGTTTTACACGTCGCCCGCAAACACACACACTGGTGTAGGTAATGAAATTCTCCACCTGCTTGATGGGGTTATGGGAGTTCTTCTACTCCCCAAGCCCGGCTCAGGGCCAGGCTTGACTTGTGAGAGTTTGGTCCACCAGGCTTGGACCAAGCGGGCTTGGAGTGGCCCGCAGACCCACATATCCACCACAGCCTGGTTGGTCCGGTACTCCTTGAAGAAAACTAGATAGTTTTCTCTTGAAAACGTCCACGGTTGTTCCGGCAATATTTCTTATACTCGCTGGAAGTATGTTGAAACAACCGTGGGCCTCTGATGTTTATACATATTAGTAGTAGGCATTCGTCTGTCCCGTGGGGTTATGGAGTTGTGGCCTCGGTGTCTGGTTGGGTGCAGACACCGTCTGCTGTGGCTGTGAAGGTCAACCCGGGAACGGCTGACCCGGTCGCAGCGAGTGCAGATAAACGCCGAAGCGATTGTGTCCGTCAAGGGTCGAGACTTCCTCTTCCTCCGCCTGCCACTTCAGTTCGCCCTCGAATTATTGAAGTCCCTTCCGTACTTTGCCTCTCTAGGCAGATCTGTCCGCAGCTGCTGCCTTCTAAGTGGTGATGTCGATGTTCAGCTGCTTGAGGTCGCGTTTGCAGGCGTCTTTGAAAAGCAGCAAGTCTTGAAAAATCTTCCGGTGGGTCGCTTTCCTGATGCCAGTTCTCAATATAAGAGGTCGTTCGGTATGCGGCCATCTTCCATGCGTGTGACATGTCCCAGCCATCGCATGCGTCTCTGCTTCAGGAAAGTGAACACTGAAGGGATTCTTGTTGTCTCTCGAGCACTGCATTGTTGGTGACGTGTTCTCTCCACGTGATGTTACGGATGCGTCTCAGGTTCCTCATGTGAAAGGTATCGAGCCATCTCTCCTGGCGAGAGCGCGGGGTCAGGAATTCCGAGCCGTAGAGATGTGTACTCACCACACATGCCGTGTAGACCTCTGCCTTGATGTGTATTGCCAGAGTGACAATTGTCCAAACGCGCTTTATGAGCCTGGCCAGTGTTATTGAGGCCTTCCCAATACGCCTGTTGAGCTCAGTGTCCAGGGAAAGGGTGTCTGAGATTATGGAGCCCAGGTACACAGACTCGTGGACCACCTTCAGCTCGCTGTCTGTGATGTTTATACAGGGTAGCTCATTGACGTCTTGTCCCATCACCTGTGTCTTCTTCAGGCCTGATTGTCAGGCCGAATGCGGAGCAGGGCTGCGGCCAAGCGGTCGAGTATGGTTCAGATCTTGTAAGGAGGTAAATGCCCTGTGTGGTATTCGATTGTGCATATGGCACCCCTGCTTTTCACTGGTTCTATTCTGTATTTTCTTCCATATCGTTCACTCCAGTAAGACACTATCAAACACTCTTGGGACCTGAGGTGACCCAGGACGCTGGTTCCTACCCCCCGGTTCTGCCCCAGTCTCTCTATAAATATATCACATTATTGTGATTTCATTGTGAATAAGGTTTATCACATTTACCATGAAGTAGTCCTGTTAGATTACCTGTGCACGATTTCGAAAGGGCGCCTTATCGTACTTGCAAGCTCGCATTACCGAGCTGTAGATAGGCCGCCTTAGTGTCTTTCTGTCTAACCCAGTTGTTGCTGGCGGCAGCTCAAAGACCCTGTATTCATGACAACCTGACTGATCAGGAGCTCTCTAGAAGAATAAAGCTTATCGAGCCAGCGAGCAATACTTCTCTTTCACTCTTTCTCGAAGGTAAAAACAAAAACAAAAGAGGTATCCAAAAAGTCCACGACAAAAAACACTTGAGATATTTCTATCCAAAAACTCTTAGGCTGGAAAAGAATGGTGAATAGAGAATAACTTTGTTACTCACAGGATGCGCAGCTGTGAGAGGCCAGCCAGGTCTGTGTAGTACACTGCTGTCAACTCATTGCCCTGGAGATCCCTGGAAAACAAAAAAACACACACAGATTAATATTTATCCGTGCACGTTATCATAGGTCATTACATACAGTTTTAAAAGTTATCATTAGCAGCAACACATAAACTGTATTATCACTAATAATACAAATATTATTACAGATTCCTTCCCAAATGAATAATTAATATGTATGTCAGTAAAGCTTCCCCCCTCCTACCAGGCCTCCACTACCATGCCTCCACTACCAGGCCTCCACTACCAGGCCTCCACTACCAGGCCTCCACTACCATACATCCACTCGCCACAACACCCAACAGTTGCTCTACGGAACATATTAATGGAACATTAAGTAGACAGACATAAAAGTTTGTCAGAGCTAGCGTAGTTGACTCGTCTAATTAGACATTTCCAGGTGTACTTAACTATTCTTTATTATTTGTCGAAGTGATTGTTTTGAGGTACACATTTGGAGCTAGGCTGTGTATTCCTCTTGTCTGGCAGAGGCGAGATTCTCAGTTACAAGTTATTATATACAATATTCTTGCCAAGTTATGAACATTTTAATTACTCTGCCTATAACTAATTTGGTGAGGAACTCTGAATTTTGTGATTGTTCCTGGATCAATTATAAATGTGTAATGTCAGTGTTGGTGACACTGATCGCTATTACTCATTAATTACTGACCGAATGATTAATGCTACACATTGTTTTCATTAATATTCACAAAAGTGTACTTAATCAATGTTAATATTTGCCAAACATACAAACTTTAGTCTCTGACAAATAGTTTCACAGTGAAGCAGCCTAATATGGAGGTTTCAGTGTTAACGTTAAATTCTCTCATTTTTCGGAGAGAACTTCTCTCTCCCTTTTAATTTTTACTTTCAACACTAGACTTGTGTTAGTAACTTATAAACTTAATTTGTGTAATATGATCATTCCTCTGCTATTCCAAGGCTAGATCATAATAGATTTTACAGAGCAGGCGAGTCTATAGTTATCTGGCTGTGATAGGTACGACCTGAGAGAGTGCACTCACGACCTGGCCCCGAGGTCGTCGTATAATGTCTACCTATACTTCTCCACGAGCCAAACAATTACCACATCTTACAACAATTTAGCCAAGAACACTTCCTCATAAACATGTCACAAAGATGTACAGTGATGAATGCTCTCTAGAGAGCTGTACACAGTGATGAATGCTCTCTAGAGAGCTGTACACAGTGATGAATGCCCTATAGAGAGCTGTACACAGTGATGAATGCCCTATAGAGAGCTGTACACAGTGATGAATGCCCTATAGAGAGCTGTACACAGTGATGAATGCCCTATAGAGAGCTGTACACAGTGATGAATGCCCTATAGAGAGCTGTACACAGTGATGAATGCCCTATAGAGAGCTGTACACAGTGATGAATGCCCTATAGAGAGCTGTACACAGTGATGAATGCCCTATAGAGAGCTGTACACAGTGATGAATGCCCTATAGAGAGCTGTACACAGTGATGAATGCCCTATAGAGAGCTGTACACAGTGATGAATGCCCTATAGAGAGCTGTACACAGTGATGAATGCCCTATAGAGAGCTGTACACAGTGATGAATGCCCTATAGAGAGCTGTACACAGTGATGAATGCCCTATAGAGAGCTGTACACAGTGATGAATGCCCTATAGAGAGCTGTACCTTGTTTCCAGTGAAGTATCGCTGTGCCAGAGTACACCTTCATATATACTTTACCACTACAGATATTTGGATGTTAACATCCAACTGAAGTGGATAGTGAAGCATCAGGAGAGAAAAAAAATGTAAAAATAGTTTAGACGAGTACCCATTATCTAGTTTCTCGTTCTTGATCCTATGTATAGTAATCATCTTTCCTATTGTCGTACTGATTATTTATACACCATGCTTTAACATAGATCTTATACAATGTTTATAAAACTATATTAATAACTATGATAGTTTAATCAGGGCTGCATTCGGCTCGCTTTCCAATATAAAAGGAAATTATATATAATATAAAAAAGTTATAAATAAAATATAAATAAAACTTATAAATAAAAATAAAGTTATAAATATAAATAAAATAGTATTATATATATAAATAAAAAATATAATAAATATCTTAAAATATTATACCAAATTTCATAATGGAGCAAGACTTAAAAAATGACTCAAGTACAAGAAAAAACTAATTTAGTAGTTTATATCCACGATAATAACTACCGAATACCTGGAACATAAAAGGAATATTTATATATAAATGATACGCCTTCATAATTAATCATTCTTAAATACAGCCACGTTAAATTCTTCCCCAAAATGATAAAGTTAATTAATCCAACAGGGCACAACCCCCAGAGTTATCAAAGGAAAAAAGTAACTTCACATTAAAACGTAAATTGAAGTTTAGGTATAATAATCGCTAAAAAATATATAGATTGGAAGGACTTTATTTTAGTAGCATCCACTGGCTACCATAATAAATGAAAGTAAAGGAGTATTAGTAAAGGTGCTAACTTGCCTTCTATCCTTATTCAGAATAGCGTTAAGGCCTGGCGCTGTTAACTTGGTGGACCAGGTATGACCAAGCTTGTGTGTGTGTGTGTGGTTAAGTTGGGTGCTGTTCACCACCTTATGATACAGTAGATGCCGTAACCAAAGGTGAGTTTGGGTGGCGTCGTGTGAGGGTGTAAACAAGGCAGCAGTGAGGATGACAGGTGCTGACAGACCCAGTCCCGTAGATGACAGGTGTTGACAGACCCAGCCCCGTAGATGACAGGTGCTGACAGACCCAGCCCCGTAGATGATAGGTGCTGACAGACCCAGCCCCGTAGATGACAGGTGCTGACAGACCCAGCCCCGTAGATGACAGGTGCTGACAGACTCAGCCTCGTAGATGACAGGTGCTGACAGACTCAGCCTCGTAGATGACAGGTGCTGACAGACTCAGCCCCGTAGATGACAGGTGCTGACAGACCCAGCCCCGTAGATGACAGGTGCTGACAGACCACACCACACCACCACAACTGTCCCTCACTGCTCGTGTACCTCTCAAGTCAAGGCAGGTAGAGGGCGCGCGGACACGGCAGTTTCAACAACCAGTTTTAAATAGTTTGATAGTTGGACGGAGAAGTAAGGCCAATTATCATCTTAATTAGTAACTTTATATTATAATTTAAGTCTCTCCAACCTGTATATTTTTTAATGGAGGCGAGGTATTCAGATTGTCTGTACATCAGTGTGAACTTCATTATAGATTGTTAATTAGGCTTCTCAATCACAGTTATCCAGAGCATTACTGAAGAGTAAAGTGTATTACTGACAGCTCACAGTACTGTGACACACACACAGTACTGTGAAACACACACACACACACAGTACTGTGAAACACACACACACACACACAGTACTGTGAAACACACACACACAGTACTGTGAAACACACACAGTACAGTGAAACACACACAGTACTGTGAAACACACACACAGTACTGTGAAGCACACACAGTACTGTGACACACACACAGTAATGTGAAACACACACACAGTACTGTGAAACACACACACACAGTACTGTGAAACACACACACAGTACAGTGAAACACACACACAGTACAGTGAAACACACACAGTACTATGAAACACACACGCAGTACTATGAAACACACACAGTACTATGAAACACACACACAGTACTGTGAAACACACACACAGTACTGTGAAACACACACACAGTACTGTGAAACACACACAGTACTATGAAACACACACGCAGTACTATGAAACACACACAGTACTGTGAAACACACACACAGTACTGTGAAACACACACAGTACTATGAAACACACACGCAGTACTATGAAACACACAGTACTATGAAACACACACACAGTACTGTGAAACACACACACAGTACTGTGAAACACACACACAGTACTGTGAAACACACACAGTACTATGAAACACACACGCAGTACTATGAAACACACACAGTACTGTGAAACACACACACAGTACTGTGAAACACACACACACAGTACTGTGAAACACACACACAGTACAGTGAAACACACACACGCAGTACTATGAAACACACACATAGTACTGTGAAACACACACACAATACTGTGAAACACACACTGTAACGTGAAACACACAGTGCTGTGAAACACACACAGTACTGTGAAGCACACACGCAGTACTGTGAAACACACACAGTACTGTGAAACACACACAGTACTGTGAAGCACACACGCAGTACTGTGAAACACACACAATACTGTGAAACACACACAGTACTGTGAAACACACACGCAGTACTGTGAAACACACACAGTACTGTGAAACACACACAGTACTGTGAAATACACACAGTACTGTGAAACACACACAGTATTGTTAAGCACACACAGTACAGTGAAACACACAGTACTGTGAAACACAGAGTACTGTGAAACACACACGCAGTACTGTGAAACACACACACAGTACTGTGAAACACACACAGTACCGTGAAACACACACTGTACTGTGAAACACGCAGTACAGTGCAACACACAGTACTGTGAAACACGCAGTACAGTGCAACACACAGTACTGTGAAACACACACAGTACTGTGAAACACAGGCATCGTCTGGAGCCAGTAACCAATCCTTCGACACTTGGTGTAAATAATGATGGCGGACGCTGGTCAACTGTGAACACTCCACACTCACAGCTACGGTGACACACTGGCGTGCACAGTCACCGTGACTCACTACACTGAACCATTCACCGTCTCCACCCCTCACACACCCTTAAGGTCAACATTACACCAGATAATTACAACAATCAGGAGTCATCCATTCACAACCCGTCCATTGAAAGGTCGGCCAACACCTTGTTTTTTTCCACAGAAAAAAACTATGTGCAACTGAGGGAAAAAAAAAAAAAAATATATATATATATATATATATATATATATATATATATATATATATATATATATATATATATATATATATAACTGAAAACTCACACCCCAGAAGTGACTCGAACCCATACTCCCAGAAGCAACGCAACTGGTATGTACAAGACGCCTTAATCCACTTGACCATCACGACCGGACATAATGAGGTGATAGCCGAGGCTATATGAACCACCCCACCGCCGGCACTCGGATAGTTATCTTGGGCATAGCATTTTACCAAATCACCTCATTCTTTGGGGCACACGTGAGGAAAGAATGAGGTGATTTGGTAAAATGCTATGCCCAAGATAACTATCCGAGTGCCGGCGGTGGGGTGGTTCATATAGCCTCGGCTATCACCTCATTATGTCCGGTCGTGATGGTCAAGTGGATTAAGGCGTCTTGTACATACCAGTTGCGTTGCTTCTGGGAGTATGGGTTCGAGTCACTTCTGGGGTGTGAGTTTTCAGTTGCATATGTCCTGGGGACCATTCAGGCTTGTTCGCATATATATATATATATATATATATATATATATATATATATATATATATATATATATATATATATATATATATATATATGTCGTACCTAGTAGCCAGAACGCACTTCTCAGCCTACTATGCAAGGCACGATTTGCCTAATAAGCCACGTTTTCATGAATTAATTGTTTTTCGACTACCTTACCTACCTAACCTAACCTAACCTAGCTTTTTAGGCTACCTAACCTAACCTAACCTATAAAAATAGGTTAGGTTAGGTTAGGTAGGGTTGGTTAGGTTCGGTCATATTTCTACGTTAATTTTAACTCCAATAAAAAAAATTGACCTCATACATAATGAAATGAGTAGCTTTATCATTTCATAAGAAAAAAATTAGAGAAAATATGTTAATTCAGGAAAACTTGGCTTATTAGGCAAATCGGGCCTTGTATAGTAGGCCGAGAAGTGCGTTCTGGCTACTAGGTACGACATATATATATATATATATATATATATATATATATATATATATATATATATATATATATATATATATATATAATATATATACTGTATATCCATAAATTCCATATATCCATAATATATACATATATACACTGTATATCCATAAATTCCCTTAGGAATGGACCAATAGGAGCTGCCTCGTACGAACCAATAGGAGCTGCTTCGAATGGGCCAATAGGAGCTGCCTCGTATCGACCAATAGGAGCTGCCTCGTATCGACCAATAAGAGCTGCCTCGTATCGACCAATAGGAGAAGAAGGGAATTATCAGGGAGAAAGCGCCACGCCATCACGACTATATAGCACTGGGAAGGGGTCAGGATAAGGGTTTGGGATGGGACGGGGGGAAGGAATGGTGCCCAACCACTTGGGCACCATTCCACTTGGTCGGGGATTGAACGCCGACCTGCATGAAGCGAGACCGTCGCTCTTCCGTCCAGCCCAAGTGGTTGGACTCGACCAATAGGAGCCGCCTCGTATAGACCAATAGCAGCTACCTCCTATGGACCAATAGGAGCTACCTCCTACGGACCAATAGGAGCTACCTCCTACGGACCAATAGGAGCTACCTCCTATTGACCAATAGGAGCTACCTCCTACGGACCAATAGGAGCTACCTCCTACGGACCAATAGGAGCTACCTCCTATGGACCAATAGGAACTACCTCCTATGGACCAATAGGAGCTACCTCCTTCGGACCAATAGGAACTACCTCCTATGGTCCAATAGGAGCTACCTCCTATGGACCAATAAGAGCTACCTCCTACGGACCAATAGGAACTACCTCCTACGGACCAATAGGAGCTACCTCCTATTGACCAATAGGAGCTACCTCCTATGGACCAATAGGAACTACCTCCTATGGACCAATAGGATCTGCCTCCTACGGACCAATAGGAGCTACCTCCTATGGACCAATAGGAGCTACCTCCTATGGACCAATAGGAACTACCTCCTATTGACCAATAGGAGCTACCTCCTATGGACCAATAGGAACTACCTCCTATGGACCAATAGGAGCTACCTCCTATGGACCAATAGGAACTACCTCCTATGGACCAATAGGAGCTACCTCCTATGGACCAATAGGAACTACCTCCTATGGACCAAGGTATATATGGACTCTTGCGTCCATTACTCTTGCGTCCTCATGAGACCGTAACCTACCTGAGACGTTTATACCTGTCGTTATTCCTATAACTGGACCTTGACACCTGGCGTGAAGCGAGCAGTGACAGGCGTCCTCCCACTCGGGTCCACCCCTCACCTTGTGGGCGGGACATATTGCAACAGGGGCAAAAAAAATAAATGCGCTGTCAAAAGATCAGGAGGAGATGACACCTGCCAGATCCAATTAGCGTTGCAGGCTGGGAGGGTCGGGGGGGGGGGGGGGGGGGGGTGGGGGGGAGGGGGGGGTGCCAAAAATAGGGAACGTGGACGAAGAACACAAATAGGGAAATGAGATATAAATAAAGATAACGTGGTCAGGGGACAAAGGACACGGAGTATTAATATAAACTAGTAACTATAGCAAAGCAAAGAAAACAGTAACA
This sequence comes from Procambarus clarkii, assembly GCF_040958095.1. Classification (NCBI taxonomy): domain Eukaryota; kingdom Metazoa; phylum Arthropoda; class Malacostraca; order Decapoda; family Cambaridae; genus Procambarus; species Procambarus clarkii. The sequence goes on along the minus strand of NC_091159.1, from coordinate 36,132,709 downwards.
AGACATAGAAAACGGTAACAAGACATACAAAAACAGTAACAAGACATAGAAAACGGTAACAAGACTTACAAAAACAGTACAAAGTAGTATTAAAGAGTAACAAAACACAGAAAACGGCAACAAGCCGCAGAAAACGGAAGCTGTAGCGCATGCGCGGGAGGGTGACCCGCCGCCCGACAGAGGAGCCTCGACCTGGGAATGTGAGGGTCAGTCCGCCCTGGGTGGCGGCCGCCATTGTTGTCTCCCGTGATGAATGGCCCACTGATTCCCTCCCAACCTTTATTATCGTCGTATTTGCATCCCCATTCATTAGGTCAGGTAGTAAGGGATGAGAGGAGACACGAGGAGAGAATATTGGAAGACGTAAAAAGTGAGAGCAAACAGAGAGGAGAAGACAAAGGAGAAACAAGGAGAATAAGGAACAAGGAATGAAAGGCAAGGAGGTGGTGGGAGAGAGAAGCTTTACACAAGGTAGTCACGTCACACATAATTGCTTACATCACACCAAACTTGTCCCCGGCAACACTGGGTGCAAGCCTCCAGCCTGTGTTGGTAACACTTGAAGCCTAACACCACATCAATTATTAATTAAAAGACTAAGAGCAAAGGGGGGGGGGGGACTTATCAAATATTTCAAGGCAATATAGCTTCATGGTGTAGTCTCCAAATGCAGGTAGAGAGGTTTACCTGGAGGTTACCTGGAGGTTACCTTGGTTACCTTACCTTGAGGGGATTTCTGTAACCCATAGAGAGGCATGATTTACATCTGATTGGAGGTTTGCCGTGTCCTCTATGTTGTCTACTCTAATAAAAATCCTAGTGTCATCTGCAAAGAATGATACAGTGCTATAGGTTGTGTTCTGGTCTATGTCCAATATGAGGATGAGAAAAAGTACTGGAGCAAGCACAGTACCCTGGGGGACTGAGCTCTTCACGTTTGATGGACCGGATTTGATTTTGTTGACTATTACACATTGGGTTCTGTTAGTCAGGAAATTGTAGATCTATCTGCCTACTTTTCCGGTAATTCCATTTGAAACTGTGACAGGCAAGAGCGCCTGGTTCTGAAACCATGTTGTCCGGAGTTATGGAGATGCTGTGATTCCATGTATTTTGTGATCTTATTTCTTATCACTCTCTCAAAGATTTTTATAATTTAGTGCTATGGGTCTGTAATTTTTGCCTCTGCCTTATTTCCTCCTTTATGGATTGGTGCTATCTCTGCTATTTTTAGTATGTCAGGGATAACGCCAGTATCTAGGCTTTGTCTCCACAGAATGTGGAGGGCCTGCGATAGTGGTTTTTTACAGTTCTTGATGAATATGGAGTTCCAATAATCCGGGCCTGGTGCAGTGCATACGCATACTGTTTATGGCTTCTTCAAAATCTAGTGGGGATAGAGTGACATCTGGTATATGATTTGATGTTTGTCTCATATCCATGAAAAATTTCTTTGGGTTATCAATCTTCAGTGTGTTTAGTGGCTCGCTGAAAACAGTCGTTCTGATTCCTCAGTATTTCGCTCATTTCTTTGTTGTCATCAGTGAAAGTTCCATCTCCCTTTCGCAGGGGCCCGATACTAGATGTGGTTTTTGATCTTGATTTTGCATAGGAGAAAAAAAAATTCGGATTTCTCTCTATTTCACTGATGGCCTTTTGTTCTCTTTACCTCTCCTGGGTTTTGTATGATTCTTGTAGCTTTAGTTCAACTGTTTCTACTTCTCTGCCTAACCTTCTTCGCCGTTCTTGAGATAGGGTGAGACTCTCAAGTTGTTCCGCGATTCGTTTTCTTCGCCTATATAGGGAACGACGTTCCCGTTCCAATCTGCATCTCTACCTCTTCTTTCTTAGGGGTATGCGGTTTGAGCATATTTCTAGTGCTACTGAGCTTATTTTTTCCAGGCACTGATTCAGGTTTGCATTTTCTAGCTGTTCTTCCCAGTTTATTTCTGTGAAGTCTTTGTTTATTTGCTCCCAGTTTAACTGTTTATTATTGAAGTTGAGTTTGCTGAAATTTCCTCCACCGGGAATCGGGACTGGTTTTGAAGGTCTATTCCCCCATGCTTGCCAGAACTTCAATTAAGTTATGGTTTGAGTAACAGGTATTTGTAATCATTATGTTCCTGATATGTTCCCATTATATCAGTTCAGTTAACATTATGTTACCTAGAGATAGTTCCAAGAGATCTGCTTACCAAAACCAGCCTGACTGACTGACCAGCCTGGGTGCCTGACAGCTGGGTGGACAGCGCTTCGGATTCGTAGTCCTGAGGTTCTGGGTTCGATCCCCGGTGAAGGCGGAGACAAATAGGCAAAATGTTTCTTTCACCCAGATGCCCCTGTTACCTAGCAGTGAACAGGTACCTGGGAGTTAGACAGCTGCTACGGGCTGCTTCCTACAGGGGGGAGGCCTGGTCGAGGACGACTAAAGCCCCAAAATCATCTCAAGATACCGTCAAGAAGAAGCCTGGGGCCGCGCTGATCTGTGATATGGCATTTTAGTAAAAAAAAATCAATTGTGAGGGAGAAATTCTTTACTTAATCCCCCCCCCTGCAACACCCTGCAAGCTCCCCCCCCCCCCCTGCAACACCCTGCAAGCTCCCCCCCCCCGCTGCAACAGTCGTAAAGTGATCAGGTTTAAGGCTGCAGCAACACTTGACAAACTTGCCCAACTTCAGGTCGTAAATAAGCAATGTAATTATTTAGCCCAGGAACAAGCTTTTTGTAATTCAGTTGTTACAATGTGCTTGTCTACAGCTTTAGCTGGAGGGGGGGGGGGACCTGACGCCTGGCACTCCTGGCCACGATGACTGGCACTCCTGGCCACGATGACTGGCACTCCTGGCCACGATGACTGGCACTCCTGGCCACGATGCCTGGCACTCCTGGCCACGATGACTGGCACTCCTGGCCACGATGACTGGCACTCCTGGCCACGATGACTGGCACTCCTGGCCACGATGACTGGCACTCCTGGCCACGATGACTGGCACTCCTGGCCACGATGACTGGCACTCCTGGCCACGATGACTGGCACTCCTGGCCACGATGACTGGCACTTATGGCCACGATGCCTGGCACTTCTGCTTTAATCACTAGTGCCGAGATTAACAAAGGACGGAGGTGGCACCAATCATGGTATATGCACCAGCGGCACTTGTTCCTTCCCTGCCACTTGCATACACCCTCACACCCTGGCACTGCCCCCTCACACCCTGGCACTGCCCCCTCACACCCTGGCACTGCCCCCTCACACCCTGGCACTGCCCACACACTAAATCCTCACACACACACTGGCACTGCCCCACACACACCCTGGTTCTGCCCCACACACACCCTGGCACTGCCCACACACCACCCACACACCCACCCTGGCAGTGCCCCACACACCACCCACACACACACTCTGGCACTGCCCTACACACACAACCCTGGCACTGCCCCCCACACACCCTGGCACTGCCCACACACCACCCACACACACAACCCTGGCACTGCCCCACACACACCCTGGCACTGCCCACACACCACCCACACACACAACCCTGGCACTGCCCCACACACACCCTGGCACTGCTCCACACACACCCTGGCACTGCCCCACACACACCCTGGCACTGCTCCACACACACCCTGGCACTGCCCACACACCACCCTGGCACTGCTCCACACACACCCTGGCACTTCCTCCTCAAAGCGATGACCACGCTCTAAGCTGCATTAATTACCAACACTAATTAGCACTAGTGACGACATCTACACCGCAGACCCCCATTAACCCCCCCTCCCCCTTTCTCCTTCCCCCCTCCCCTACCTCCTGCCCACCTCCTCCCCCCTCTCGTCTTACCCTCCTTCCCACCTCCCCCCCCCCCGCCCGCCCGGCAGAGCCAGAGAATTATACCTTTTGTCTCACTAATTCCCATAGTTGGCACCAGGGGAGGGAGGGGGGTTGTGGGGGTGGCTACAAGAGGGGGTAGGAACCTGGGGTGATGGTTGAGGGACCTGGGGTGATGGTTGAGGGACCTGGGGTGATGGTTGAGGGTCCTGGGGTGATGGTTGAGGGACCTGGGGTGATGGTTGAGGGACCTGGGGTGATGGTTGAGGGTCCTGGGGTGATGGTTGAGGGACCTGGGGTGATGGTTGAGGGACCTGGGGTGGTGGTTGAGGGACCTGGGGTGATGGTTGAGGGACCTGGGGTGATGGATGAGGGACCTGGGGTGATGGTTGAGGGACCTGGGGTGATGGTTGAGGGACCTGGGGTGATGGTTGAGGGACCTAGGGTGATTGTTGAGGGACCTGGGGTGATGGTTGAGGGATCTGGGGTGATGGTTGAGGGTCCTGGGGTGATGGTTGAGGGTCCTGGGGTGATGGTTGAGGGACCTGGGGTGATGGTTGAGGGTCCTGGGGTGATGGTTGAGGGACCTGGGGTGATGGTTGAGGGTCCTGGGGTGATGGTTGAGGGACCTGGGGTGATGGTTGAGGGTCCTGGGGTGATGGTTGAGGGACCTGGGGTGATGGTTGAGGGACCTGGGGTGATGGTTGAGGGACCTGGGGTGATGGTTGAGGGTCCTGGGGTGATGGTTGAGGGACCTGGGGTGATGGTTGAGGGACCTGGGGTGATGGTTGAGGGTCCTGGGGTGATGGTTGAGGGACCTGGGTGATGGTTGAGGGTCCTGGGGTGATGGTTGAGGGACCTGGGGTGATGGTTGAGGGTCCTGGGGTGATGGTTGAGGGTCCTGGGGTGATGGTTGAGGGACCTGGGGTGATGGTTGAGGGTCCTGGGGTGATGGTTGAGGGTCCTGGGGTGATGGTTGAGGGACCTGGGGTGATGGTTGAGGGACCTGGGGTGATGGTTGAGGGACCTGGGGTGATGGTTGAGGGACCTGGGGTGATGGTTGAGGGACCTGGGGTGATGGTTGAGGGACCTGGGGTGATGGTTGAGGGTCCTGGGGTGATGGTTGAGGGACCTGGGGTGATGGTTGAGGGACCTGGGGTGATGGTTGAGGGACCTGGGGTGATGGTTGAGGGACCTGGGGTGATGGTTGAGGGACCTGGGGTGATGGTTGAGGGACCTGGGGTGATGGTTGAGGGACCTGGGGTGATGGTTGAGGGTCCTGGGGTGATGGTTGAGGGACCTGGGGTGATGATTGAGGGTCCTGGGGTGATGGTTGAGGGACCTGAGATGATGGTTGAGGGTCCTGGGGTGATGGTTGAGGGACCTGGGGTGATGGTTGAGGGACCTGGGGTGATGGTTGAGGGTCCTGGGGTGATGGTTGAGGGTCCTGGGGTGATGGTTGAGGGTCCTGGGGTGATGGTTGAGGAACCTGGGGTGATGGTTGAGGGACCTGGGGTGATGGTTGAGGGACCTGGGGTGATGGTTGAGGGTCCTGGGGTGATGGTTGAGGGACCTGGGGTGATGGTTGAGGGACCTGGGGTGATGGTTGAGGGACCTGGGGTGATGGTTGAGGGTCCTGGGGTGATGGTTGAGGGTCCTGGGGTGATGGTTGAGGGACCTGGGGTGATGGTTGAGGGACCTGGGGTGATGGTTGAGGGTCCTGGGGTGATGGTTGAGGGACCTGGGGTGATGGTTGAGGGACCTGGGGTGATGGTTGAGGGACCTGGGGTGATGGTTGAGGGTCCTGGGGTGATGGTTGAGGGACCTGGGGTGATGGTTGAGGGACCTGGGGTGATGGTTGAGGGACCTGGGGTGATGGTTGAGGGTCCTGGGGTGATGGTTGAGGGTCCTGGGGTGATGGTCGAGGGACCTGGAGGGTGCCACAACCATCTCCCCGACCTGGTCGTAGTGTGGCACTCTGGCTGGAGGCGGCCAGAGTTGAGAGGCAACACGCCTCACTTTCCCACAACCACATTTACTGACCAATTGTCTCTGCCGGCCAGCCGTTAGTCCCGTCCACAAGGACTTGTCGGAAGCCTGTAGCCAGGTGTGAGAGGATGGGATGGAGGAGCCAGGTGTGAGTGGCTGAGATGGAGGAGCCAGGTGTGAGAGGATGGGATGGAGGAGCCAGGTGTGAGAGGATGGGATGGAGGAGCCAGGTGTGAGTGGCTGGGATGGAGGAGCCAGGTGTGAGAGGCTGGGATGGAGGAGCCAGGTGTGAGTGGCTGAGATGGAGGAGCCAGGTGTGAGAGGCTGGGATGGAGGAGCCAAGTGTGAGTGGCTGAGATGGAGGAGCCAGGTGTGAGTGGCTGAGATGGAGGAGCCAGGTGTGAGTGGCTGGGATGGAGGAGCCAGGTGTGAGTGGCTGGGATGGAGGAGCCAGGTGTGAGTGGCTGAGATGGAGGAGCCAGGTGTGAGTGGCTGGGATGGAAGAGCCAGGTGTGAGTGGCTGGGATGGAGGAGCCAGGTGTGAGTGGCTGGGATGGAGGAGCCAGGTGTGAGTGGCTGGGATGGAGGAGCCAGGTGTGAGTGGCTGAGATGGAGGAGCTAGGTGTGAGTGGCTGAGATGGAGGAGCTAGGTGTGAGTGGCTGGGATGGAGGAGCTAGGTGTGAGTGGCTGGGATGGAGGAGCCGGGTGTGAGTGGCTGGGATGGAGGAGCCAGGTGTGAGTGGCTGGGATGGACGAGGCAGGTGTGAGAGGCTGAGATGGAGGAGCCAGGTGTGAGTGGCTGAGATGGAGGAGCTAGGTGTGAGTGGCTGGGATGGAGGAGCCGGGTGTGAGTGGCTGGGATGGAGGAGCCAGGTGTGAGTGGCTGGGATGGACGAGGCAGGTGTGAAAGGCTGAGATGGAGGAGCCAGGTGTGAGTGGCTGGGATGGAGGAGCCAGGTGTGAGAGGCTGGGATGGAGGAGCCAGGTGTGAGTGGCTGAGATGGAGGAGCTAGGTGTGAGTGGCTGGGATGGAGGAGCCGGGTGTGAGTGGCTGGGATGGAGGAGCCAGGTGTGAGAGGCTGGGATGGAGGAGCCAGGTGTGAGTGGCTGAGATGGAGGAGCCAGGTGTGAGTGGCTGGGATGGAGGAGCCAGGTGTGAGTGGCTGGGATGGAGGAGCCAGGTGTGAGAGGCTGGGATAGAGGAGCCAGGTGTGAGAGGCTGGGATGGAGGAGCCAGGTGTGATAGGCTGGGACGGAGTGGAACAGGTGAGCCTTACCGTGAAGGGGCCAGGTATGGGCGGCGAGATGGCCTAGCGGAGGCAGGTGTGGTGCAGTATACCACACCAGAGATCAGTACAGGTGTGCGGCAAGAACTAGTTTTCAGGAAGGTTCTGGCTACGAGCCACACGCCCATGATGGCATCATATTTCCATATTTCCCCCCATGAGCATCATGGTAGTGGTGGTTAAATATTCGCTACCTGGAACAAAGTTCTAAGTAGCACGGGCTATGGTGAGCCCGTAGTGATGTCATCATGGTAGCTGCGTGCTTGTCAAGGGCTGTTCGGGTCGAGGAGCGCATGACAGTGTCTGAGAAGAGTTCACGACCCGCCATACCTGTGTCAACAGCTCTGCGAAGACCTTGAATATTCAATGACCATTGGGGGATAAAAGGAAGGTGTTAGAGAGGGCGAGACAGATCAGTGGCCCCGCTCGCTGTGGGTTTGTCGTTGTAGGAAGTGATCCTGTCTTGGTAAGCCTCTGTAAGGTGGGTTAGTTGCTCAACGACGTTGCTTTGGTGGTGGGGGAAGCTGTTCGCTACTGAAAGTCATAAAGTAGCAGCTCTGTGCACTGTGCTCTGTGCTCTGTTCTCTCTCTCTCTCTCTCTCTCTCTCTCTCTCTCTCTCTCTCTCTCTCTCTCTCTCTCTCTCTCTCTCTCTCTCTCTCTCTCTCTCTCTCTCTCTCTCTCTCTCTCTCTCACTCTCACTCTCTCTCTCGCTCTGGAGCCAAATTCACGAAGCAGTTACGCAAGTACTTACGAACGTGTACTCCTTTCCTCAATCTTTGACGGCTTTGGTTACATTTATTAAACAGTTTACAAGCACGAAAACGTCCCAATCAACTGTTGTTATAAACAGCCTCCTGGTGCTTCGGAGCTCATTAACTATTTAAGTATTATAAACAAAGCCGCCGCTAAAGATTGAGAAAAGATGTACAGGTTGGTAAGTGCTTGCGTAACTGCTTCGTGAATCTGGCCCCTGGCTGCTTTCAAAGTTACTTGTAATTGTCTCATGCTCGTAATGTTATGATACAAGTGGCAAGATTATATGTGTTGCCGCTCTGACGTTAAACCTCACTTCGTCCTTACAATGTCTCAGCTTTCAAACTGTAAGCTAAATGTTACTCACTTTATCCCTAATATGTAAGTGTGTGATTTAGATTGCTGTACACCTGTTACGTCCAGCCAGTGTTGTACACCTGTTAAGTCCAGCCAGTGTTGTACACCTGTTAAGTTCAGCCAGTGTTGTACACCTGTTAAGTCCAGCCAGTGTTGTACACCTGTTAAGTCCAGCCAGTGTTGTACACCTGTTAAGTCCAGCCAGTGTTGTACACCTGTTAAGTCCAGCCAGTGTTGTACACCTGTTACGTCCAGCCAGTGTTGTACACCTGTTAAGTCCAGCCAGTGTTATACACCTGTTAAGTCCAGCCAGTGTTGTACACCTGTTAAGTTCAGCCAGTGTTGTACACCTGTTAAGTCCAGCCAGTGTTGTACACCTGTTAAGTCCAGCCAGTGTTGTACACCTGTTAAGTTCAGCCAGTGTTGTACACCTGTTAAGTCCAGCCAATGTTATACACCTATTAAGTCCAGCCAGTGGTATACACCTGTTAAGTCCAACCAGTGTTGTAAGGATGTGCACAAGTTATTTCGAGTAAAGTTTCTGACGCTAATAACGATATCCATTTATAATTACTTATTATGTAATTAATGTACTGTAATTTTTATGTAACCATCCCAAATATAATTGTCCAACCATTTATGGATAAAGTCTTTGACTGTGGGGTCCAGCTTGGAGTGACTGTTGCTGCCCTTGTAACGCGAGTGGCTCCTGGCGGGTTTAACTGTACCACTTTTGGACAGGGATGCTGGACAGCGTGTAAATAAGGACATGAAAGAGGCCGTCCAAGACAACTGTTTACTAAGACTCTTAATGCACTGTCCCAATTTTGGACAGGGATGCTGGACAGGGATGCTGGACAGGTTGTAAATAAGGACAAGATGAAGGGATGCTCTCCGAGACTTTGTTTACATCTCTGGGGGAGCTATTGTGCCGCCTGGTTATCTTGGAGTGTATAGTGGCCTTCGCAACAAAGACATGGCGCTGGGATTTTCAATAGATGTTTGACATGAGCCGCAATTGTTTCCCAGTGATTGTTATATTTCCTGTAACAGTTGTCCTCCCAATTGAAATATCTCACAAACTTATCCTAACGGTAGGGATGCCTCAACAAGTTATCTTAACAGTGGGGATACCTCACACACTTATCCTAACGGTAGGGATGCCTCACAAAGTTATCTTAAGAGTGGAGATACCTCACAAACTTATCGTAACGGTAGGGATGCCTCACAAAGTTATCTTAACAGTGGAGATACCTCACAAACTTATCCTAACGGTAGGGATGCCTCACAAAGTTATCTAAACAGTGGGCATACCTCACAAACTTATCCTAACGGTATCCTATCGAATTTGCTAGAGCCTGCTGGGCTCAAGCTTCACATTTAAAACTGTGTATGGAGTCTGCCTCCACCACATCACCGCTGAAGCACCTGTGATGTTTACAAACAGGTGTTTACGAGCACCTGTGAGCGCCGCCAGGGGGCAGTAGGGCTGCAAGGCTGCTCACACAACATTAAAATACCTTCCTCTGCATAAGCCATATCCGCCGTCTGGCAGTTTTAGTTGTGTTCAAAGTTAACGGCAAGACGACTTTCCATTTTGCAAAAACGTCCATTCCATGTCATGTTTATTTTATTTATTTATATACAAGAAGGTACATTGGGTTTGTGAGAATACATAGCATAGTACAGTACTTACAATCTTGTAAAGCCACTAGTACGCGCAGAGTTTCGGGCAGGTCCTTAATCTAACAGATAATTTAAAGTAGGTAAATTCTAGCAGAATTAATAAAATGATAACAGATACATTGCAAGAAAAAAAGGATCATTCCATGGTCTGCAATAAGGATCATTCCATGGTCTGCAATAAGGATCATTCCATGGTCTGCAATAAGGATCATTCCATGGTCTGCAATAAGGATCATTCCATGGTCTGCAATAAGGATCATTCCATGGTCTGCAATAAGGATCATTCCATGGTCTGCAATAAGGATCATTCCATGGTCTGCAATAAGGATCATTCCATGGTCTGCAATAAGGATCATTCCATGGTCTGCAATAAGGATCATTCCATGGTCTGCAATAAGGATCATTCCATGGTCTGCAATAGGATCATTCCATGGTCTGCAATAAGGATCATTCCATGGTCTGCAATAGGATCATTCCATGGTCTGCAATAAGGATCATTCCATGGTCTGCAATAAGGATCATTCCATGGTCTGCAATAAGGATCATTCCATGGTCTGCAATAAGGATCATTCCATGGTCTGCAATAAGGATCATTCCATGGTCTGCAATAAGGATAATTCCATGGTCTGCAATAAGGATCATTCCATGGTCTGCAATAAGGATCATTCCATGGTCTGCAATAAGGATCATTCCATGGTCTGCAATAAGGATCATTCCATGGTCTGCAATAAGGATCATTCCATGGTCTGCAATAAGGATCATTCCATGGTCTGCAATAAGGATCATTCCATGGTCTGCAATAAGGATCATTCCATGGTCTGCAATAAGGATCATTCCATGGTCTGCAATAGGATCATTCCATGGTCTGCAATAAGGATCATTCCATGGTCTGCAATAAGGATCATTCCATGGTCTGCAATGTGAACCGTTGAAAAGCCTTGAATTCTTATGTCTAAAGAAGTGTTACCTCTAAGCGTATAGATTGTACTGTTACTTTACACCTGGTTAATGTTGCACACAGCTCTCATCCCTCCCTCCCCCCTGGTCTTGCAAGGTACTCTTTCCGTGCGTAGATTTAGAACCAGTTCTTCGAAGATTCTGTGTATCAGTGTCACTGATGGCTCTGTGTATCAGTGTCACTGATGGCTCTGTGTATCAGTGTCACTGATGGCTCTGTGTATCAGTGTCACTGATGGCTCTGTGTATCAGTGTCACTGATGGCTCTGTGTATCAGTGTCACTGATGGCTCTGTGTATCAGTGTCACTGATGGCTCTGTGTATCAGTGTCACTGATGGCTCTGTGTATCAGTGTCACTGATGGCTCTGTGTATCAGTGTCACTGATGGCTCTGTGTATCAGTGTCACTGATGGCTCTGTGTATCAGTGTCACTGATGGCTCTGTGTATCAGTGTCTTGGAGTTCTCCCGAAGCTTTAAACTCTACCTCCAAAGTTACCATTTCTGTACTCATCCTGTGTAATGGTTGTGTGGAGAGACGCAGCACCATCATGGGAGGAAGAGTAAGCGGGAGAGGAGAGAGCAGACAGACAGACGGACATAAACACTCTCACCAACACTGACAGATGCCAGCTGTCCACAGCTTACTGCTGTGTGTGTGTGTGTGAGAGCTGCCACTTCTGATGACCCTCTCTCAGCTCAAGCTTCTCATTCGTAAACATTTACCGAAGTTACATACATGTTTCCACGCTCGGAGCATCAATATATATAGCCCACGGGCCGCGGGATATTTAATAATTGACATTAATTTAACCAGAGCCCCAAACTAATGATTATTCACGTATAAATTGACCTCGTGTGTATTTTGACCCAATTACTCCGGAATTCCCGGTACAATGACAGGCTGAGCCACGCTGCCAGCGGCCAGGATGTGGGCGACCCGCTTCCTGCCGCCACCTCCACCACCCGTACACGCTCAAGTTTATCTGTGGTTGATGCACCGAGTCCTTGTAATGTTGGGCCAGGCTTGTCTTGTCATGGTCTGATCGGTGAGGCTGTTGTTGCTTGGGTCGGGCCACAGACACACTTATCCATTACACTCCGGCTGGTGCAGCGTTTCCGGCAGGAAAGTGTTCCTTGAAGGCAGGGGTCCCTCCTTCCTCTAATATAAACCTGTGGGTGTTTATACTCTCCTCCAAAAATATAACCTGGAGTTTTACTCCAGCAGTTCTACTCCTCAAAATGTACATAAACCTCCAAAGGATATCTGATCAACCAGGCTGTGATTCATACGTCAGGTTGCGAGCAGCCGTGTCCAACAGCATAGTTGACCAGTCCAGCAACCAGGAGGCCTGGTCGACGACCGGGCCGCGGGGACGCTAAGCCCCGGAAGCACCTCAACATAACCTCAAGGTAAGGTAAGGCGTTCGCTTTTGTTCCGGCAATATTTCTTATAATTTTTGGGAGGATATTGACGACCCGTAAAACGTTGTTGTTCATAGTGTTCTCTGTGCCTATGGCACCTCCTCTCTTCACTGGGACCTCTTCTGCATTTCCTTCCGTACCTTTCGCTCCAGTATGTTGTTATTCTGCTGTGCAAATTTGGGACCTGGCCCTCCAGTATCTTCCATGTATGTATAAATATTATGATACTTCTCCCGTCCCCTTTCCAGAGAGTATATTTTGAGAGCTTTGAGACATCCCAATAATTCAGGTGTTTTATGGTGTCTATGCGTGCCGTATATGTTCTCTGTATGCCTCTATTTCAGCCATCTCTGCCGCTCTGTAAGGGGAGATGAGTAGCGAGGGTAGAGTACTCAAGGCGGGAGAGCATGCGGCCAGATCTACCTGCCAGTTACCCGCCAGAAACTGTGTGTACTGGAACAACTTGTTGCAAGAGAGGAAGCGCATGTGCACGATGATAACCGGCAAGACCCACACGTCGTGGCGAGAGCGGCAATAGAGGTGATCGAAGCCAGGAGCTGCACACGTCTCCACCACGACCTGTCGTGCTACCCCCGTATCTAGGGTGACGGGGGGGGGGGTGGAGGGGGATGAGGACAAGGCTGCCAGGAGGGAGGGAGGGAGATTACGTGAGGTAGGTAAGTGAGGTAGGAACCCGCCAAACACACACCGAAACTACGACGTTGGTACAACGTTCGAACAAGTTTTAACACTTCCTAACCAGTTATAACAACCAACATAGCAAGTTGTAACAACGTTCTAATACGTCATAAACACGTTACGCCAAGATGTAACAACTTTATTACAAGTTGTAACAAGCCGAAAATTGAGACAGTTACGGTTTGTGTTTCCAGGGAAGGGCAGGAGAGGGTAGATACGTAGAAGGAAGACCGGCAGCAAATGCCACACGTCGTTCTTGTGGTCGCCGGTCGTCCTCGTCGTCTCCAACACGTCCTCGTCCTGGTCGTCTCCAGGACACCTCCGTGACGTGCATCATTAATTTGCATACCATAATTAAACCTTGACTGATGAATAATCACAAACGCTGACGGATCGTATAGTGGAGGACTCGCGTGTTGCCTGAAGCTGAGGTGATGGTGGTGGTGGTGGTGGTGGTGGTGGTGGTGGTGGTGGTGGTAGGGATGGTGGTGGTAGGGATGGTGGTGATGGTGATGGTGGTAGTGGGGATGATAATGGTGGTAGTGGGGATGATGGTGGTGGTAGGGATGGTGATGGTGGTGATGGTGATGGTTGTGGGGGTAACAATGGAGTCGCAAGTAAACACAGAGATGCACGGACCAAATTTTCCTTACAATTTACTTATCAACATTCAGCAAGTTGCAAGATGTGAGATGAGTGCCAAGTTGCCACACTGGTGCGTGCGTCCAGACAGAACACTTCCTCGGTATTCACAAACACTGAGCGTAAGTTGGCTTCTAAACCCAAGCATTGGCCTCCAGGACAAGTGACTGGACCTTCAGTGTTCATCTTGATGGCCTTACCTTACCTTGAGGTTGCCTTTCGGGGCTTAGCGTCCCCGCGGCCCGGTCCTCGACCAGGCCTCCTCGTTGCTGGACTAGTCGACCAGGCGGTTGGACGCGGCTGCTCGCAGCCTGACGTAACACAGGTATCACAGCCTGGTTGATCAGGTATCCTTTGGAGGTGCTTATCCAGTTCTCTCTTGAACACTGTGAGGGGTCGGCCAGTTATGCCTCTTATGTGTAGTGGAAGCGTGTTGAACAGTCTCGGGCCTCTGATGTTGATAGAGTTCTCTCTCAGAGTACCTGTTGCACCTCTGCTTTTCAACGGGGGTATTCTGCACATCCTGCCATGTCTTCTGGTCTCATGTGATGTTATTTCTGTGTGCAGGTTTGGGACCAGCCCCTCTACTATTTTCCACGTGTAAATTATTATGTATCTCTCCCGCCTGCGCTCAACAGAATACAGATTTAGGCTCTTTAGTCGGTTCCAATAGTTTAGATGTTTTACTGAGTGGATTCTAGCAGTAAAGGATCTCTGCACGCTCTCCAGGTCAGCAATTTCTCCAGCTTTGAAAGGGGCTGTCATTGTGCTCTGAGATGAACTACACCTAGGATTATTATCCTTCAAGTGAACAAGAGCTGAGGTAAACTACACCTAACATAACTATAACTACACCTGAAAAGAACTACACCGGAACCTTCACGTACACAAGAAGCAACTTCTTGTCTGCCATTCTGAAAAGTTCACAAAACAACAACAAACGATCATTTCCGAATAGGAACCAAATATACTGAACTTACGCAGGACAGAGAAGCCCCCACTCTAACAACCACCTAACAACCACCTGACAACCACCTGACAACCACCTGACAACCACTCTAACAACCACCTAACAACCACCTGACAACCACCTGACAACCACCTGACAACCACTCTAACAACCACCTAACAACCACCTGACAACCACCTAACAACCACCTGACAACCACCTAACAACCACCTAACAACCACCTAACAACCACTCTAACAACCACCTGACAACCACTCTAACAACCACCTAACAACCACTCTTAACAACCACTTCGGCAGAGTTCCATCAGAGTCCATCACGACGCTGCAGAGTCAATTAAAAGGATAAATGGCGGTGGGCGGCCCCGACGCGTCTGCGCCCTCTGCGCGCGGGATCTGCCGTCTGCCGGAGGTGGCAGACTGAGCTACTGCAGGCGCGGACAAGTCAAATAAACTCAGAAGTGAAGTTCCTGAAGCAGTGGAAGCAAACCAATTACGACAGAGCTAAATGGGTTAGGTTAGTCTAGCTTAGGATAAAACTAAGTTAACTTGATAGAATCCACCAAGTATAGGAGCCGGTGTATTACCGGCTGAGTTGGTATATAATCTATGATCACAATGGATCATGGATTGAATACGAACAGCAGAACTGGCCACATGCGAGTCTGTGACGTTGGGAAATACCTCTTCTGCATAAAAAAACTACTTAGACTGCCTCAAAGCCTTCAGGATGACACTATACCAATGTGAAGAGCCCACTTGTTAAGGCGAGTTCTCAAGGTCGACGGTGTTAGAGACTGCAAATAAAAAATCCCCAGCATGAGGAGTTGCCTCAGAAGGCGGATGTATTTTTCTGTAACGGAGACGATTTATAATATAATACTTTATCTGGAAGACACTGGACGTTCAGGTTCACAATCTGAATAAGAAAATAACTTACTGGAGTGAAAGAATACACAAGATGTGCAGCATAGAGGCAGGGAAGCGTAGAGGTCCCATAGGTAGGGTGAACACTGTGCGAACATGACGGCTCTTCATACTACCTCTAACAAATGTATGAAATTTTCCCCCAACAAACGTCAAAGTTTTCAGGAAGAAAATTAGACGGGATCTTATACGAAGTGCCGTTTCGGTCTGCATGTGACGGCTGTGAGAGCCTCTACCACCAATAACTTGGTCGATCCCCAGAAAATCCTGGCCCCTTCCCGGGCTGCAGGAGAAATCTCGATACACAGGTAAATTCCAGCCGCATTTGAAAATTGTGTTAATGCCCACGATGAAAATTAAATATTATTTCATAAGATTAAACAACTATTTCGTTGATTTTCCTAATATTCTAATAAAATTACGTGTAGGTGTAAAACTGTTCCAAACTGCTCTGAAGAGTCTAAATCTGTATTTAAAAAAAAGAAAGTTTGTCTCTTTATCCAAGGTCGGAGGCCAGATGCTCAGGGCTAGCCTAATTTATCCTCGGGGTTAGTGAAATAGGGGGTCCGGGGTGGTCCCAGTGGCCATCTCAAGGGGAGGGGGGGGGGGCACAGACCCCCATGACCCTCCAAGAAGTCTGTGAATGTGAAATGCATTGCCCCGAATCCATAGACTTTAGTATTAATCAAAAAATATTATGAATTTTATAGCATCACCTAGTTAGCTTTTTTGACACACTGTACTCCACTTCATATAGTCTAGGGTAGCTGCACTAATGCAGATGTACCTCATAACTTAATAAAAAAAAAAAAAATTATGAATTCAGATATTGACAATTGAGCGAAGGGTGGAGCTATGACAGGGAGAGAGAGAGAGACAGACAGACAGAGACATACATGCAAACAGAGCCAGACTGAGAGACATGGACCCGGGCACCACCGGGTACCCCATTTAGTATGCAATAAAACTTGTTTTTTTTACACGTAAACACAACAGTCCGTAGACAACACCTACAGCACCCTACAAACAACACTTACAGCAGCCAGTAAACCTCTACAGCAGACATCAATAAACACCTACAGCAGACATCAATAAACACCTACAGCAGACATCAGTAAATACCTACAGCAGACATCAGTAAACACCTACAGCAATCATCAATAAACATCTACAGCAATCATCAATAAACACCTACAGCAGACATAAATAAACACCTACAGCAGACATCAGTAAATACCTACAGCAACCATCGGTAAACATCTACAGCAGACATCAATAAACAACTACAGCAGACATCAATAAACAACTACAGCAGACATCAGTAAACAACTACAGCAGACATCAGTAAACACCTACAGCAACCATCAGTAAACACCTACAGCAGACATCAGTAAACACCTACAGCAGACATCAATAAACACCTACAGCAGACATCAGTAAACACCTACAGCAGACATCAGTAAACACCTACAGCAGACATCAGTAAACACCTACAGCAGACATCAGTAAACACCTACAGCAGACATCAGTAAACACCTACAGCAGACATCAGTAAACACCTATAGCAGACATAAATAAACACCTACAGCAGACATCAGTAAATACCTACAGCAACCATCGGTAAACATCTACAGCAGACATCAATAAACAACTACAGCAGACATCAATAAACAACTACAGCAGACATCAGTAAACAACTACAGCAGACATCAGTAAACACCTACAGCAGACATCAGTAAACACCTACAGCAACCATCAGTAAACACCTACAGCAGACATCAGTAAACACCTACAGCAGACATCAATAAACACCTACAGCAGACATCAGTAAACACCTACAGCAGACATCAGTAAACACCTACAGCAGACATCAGTAAACACCTACAGCAGACATCAGTAAACACCTACAGCAGACATCAGTAAACACCTACAGCAGACATCAGTAAACACCTACAGCAGACATCAGTAAACACCTACAGCAGACATCAGTAAACACCTACAGCAGACATAACATCATCGAGGCCACGAATTACAAGGTTTGTTTAACGGAGCCGTCATCCTCTCCTCTTGACTCTCGCCAGTGTTGATGCGTGTATGTTGCTTTGGTGATGGTGGTGGTGGTGGTGGTGGTAGTCATGGTGTTGATTGTGGTGGTGGTGGTGGATGTGGTTGTGGTGGTGGTGGTGGTGGTGGTGGTGGTGGTGGGTGACGGTGGGTGGTGGTGGTGGTGGTGGTGGTGGTGGTGGTGGTGGTGATGGTGGTGGTGATGGTGGTGGGTGACGGTGGGTGGTGGTGATGGTGGTGGTGATGGTGGTGGTGATGGTGGTGGTGATGGTGGTGGGTGACGGTGGGTGGTGGTGGTGGTAAACGTAGCCGCCAAGGCAACGGAAATGGTGTTGGTTGTGGTAATGAGCAGTTGTGGGTGAGTGTTACTGTTGGGTGTTGATGGTGGTGAACCGTAGTGGTGATGCTGGCCACTTGCGGCAGTCGGTATTGGCTGGTGTTGTGTTTATGGTATGTTGGTGTTGGTGATGGCTGGTGGTGTGTTGGTGATGGTGATGGCTGGTGGTGTGTTTATGGTATGTTGGTGGTGTGTTTATGGTATGTTGGTGGTGTGTTGGTGTTGGTGATGGCTGGTGGTGTGTTGGTGATGGCTGGTGGTGTGTTGGTGATGGCTGGTGGTGTGTTGACTCAAGGGTTGGGGGGTTTATAAACTGGTTACTGAACCAAACTGATACTTCCTTACTGATGTACAGAGACCCCAATCACTCCCTGATAAAAAAATATGACCGACCACGGCAACCACACTTCTGCTACCGTCAGTCAGTCAGCAATGGATACTGGAGTCCTTATGATAAGTTGGGAAATCAACCTGTAATCGCCTTATTCTTGGAGAGGGGGTTCAGCATCACCTTTATTTGGGGATGCGGCTCCAAACTAGCCTATTTGTCATGAGTACACTCCCACTCGAGCCGCCGTGACTCCCCCCCCCCCCCACACTCTCCTTTTGATAGGATGATGTCCTAAATCCCCTTTACGATGTTACTGACCTATGTCAACCAAACATCAACTGTGTTTCTCTCTCTCTCTCTCTCTCTCTCTCTCTCTCTCTCTCTCTCTCTCTCTCTCTCTCTCTCTCTCTCTCTCTCTCTCTCTCTCTCTCTCTCTCATTACCTAGGAAGCCCCACCAGGACAAGAGCAAACATCAGCGGTCAACAGACAAATATTTATTGCATGAAAACACAAACAAAATATATAGATAATACTACAGTAGAGCGCCCTAGGCTACTACCAACCCGGTAACACTCCAAAATCATATTATCGTCATCAAAAAATAAACTGTATAAGGCTACGTCTCTATTCTCGGCACACAACCTACCGCCTCCTCTCTGCTTGCATTGGAATACCTGGCTTATAACAATCTCTCTAATAAGAAAATAAATCAATTTCTCACCATACACTGCGTCTTTCATGCCAATATACAATCAAGCACTTCCTCATACATATCACGGTGTCCATACGCTTCTCTGTTCTCCTTCCTGAGGCCCACCACTAAGAACATAAGTCTGGGTCCTCAAAATCAGGTAGGTACTCCTGCAGTCCTTCCAATATCTGCTGCCAATTAAGTCTCACTCAAATGTTTGTGAAGTTCCTCTATGCGGCTTCACCAAAAGAAACGTGTAGCTTCCCTACACTCGAAGTTCAGCTGTACACTTGGAGTTCAGCACATAATCTTCCTCAGATGCGAAGCTCCTCCGCTAACTTCTCCCATACAAACTACAGAAATGACGACGGACGGCACTTGCCCACGACGCCCCCAGAATGGCGCTCAATCAGGTCGCCCACAACAATCCTTTGGGACTGTCTCTCAAAGCTTCTTTCCGTCCCGACTTGAGTGTACAAAGTGGCCTGGCAGGCTCCACACAGAAACACCTGCTTACTTTCCTCCGGTCGAAGATATTTCACATTAGAGTCCACAGAGGACACGACCACTCCTCTAGGCTTCAGGTAACCTCTAATATCTTCACGATCATTGAAAAATGACGTACATCACGTCCTCGGCAGCTTCCTCGCCAGCTGTACACTGTAGCCTTCACTCAACCGCTTTACCACGAACAATACTCTACTATCTTCCCAGGAGACAGTGACGTACGTCCATTCCTGACGACTGTAGCAACTCAAGTGACGTGTTACGACATACAACAAAATGTCGACATCTCATCCCATCTAACTTTGGTAAGATGTTCATCCTCTGCTTGTCTCTATTTAATCACTCACTGATGTTTGTTAATAAACTTCCTTCCCCTGACATCTTAATCTCTGGTCAGGTGTGAAGAATAACTCTCACCTCGTAGACACTTCACCAACCTACCTGGGGATCATAACACTTGGTGGTGTTGGTGGTGTGTTGGTGGTGTGTTGGTGGTGGTGTTGGTGGTGTGTTGGTGGTGTGTTGTGATGTGTTGGTGGTGTGTTGGTGGTGTGTTGGTGGTGTGTTGGTGGTGTTGGTGGTGGTGTTGGTGGTGTGTTGGTGGTGGTGTTGGTGGTGTGTTGGTGATGTGTTGGTGGTGTGTTGGTGGTGGTGTTGGTGGTGTGTTGGTGATGTGTTGGTGGTGTGTTGGTGGTGGTGTTGGTGGTGTGTTGGTGATGTGTTGGTGGTGTGTTGGTGGTGGTGTTGGTGGTGTGTTGGTGGTGTGTTGGTGATGTGTTGGTGGTGTGTTGGTGGTGTGTTGGTGGTGTGTTGGTGGTGTGTTGGTGATGTGTTGGTGGTGTGTTGGTGATGTGTTGGTGGTGTGTTGGTGGTGTGTTGGTGATGTGTTGGTGGTGTGTTGGTGATGTGTTGGTGGTGTGTTGGTGGTGTGTTGGTGGTGTGTTTGTGGTGTGTTGGTGGTGTGTTGGTGGTGTGTTGGTGGTGTGTTGGTGGTGTGTTGGTGG